>NC_045732.1:49383574-49532632 GCF_009834535.1 Camelus ferus | reverse complement strand
AAGAGATAGACTGGGATTTCAAAATTGTAGAATAGATAAACAAGATTATACTGTATAGCACAGGAAAACATATACAAGATCTTATGGTAGCTCACAGAGAAAGGAATGTGACAATGAATATATATATGTTCATGTATAATTGAAATATTGTGCTCTACACTGGAATTTGACACAACATTGTAAAATGATTATAAATCAATAAAAAATGTTAAAAGAAAGAAAGAAAGAAAGAAAGAAAGAAAGAAAGAAAGAAAGAAAGAAAGAAAGAAAGAAAGAAAGAAAGAAAGAAAGAAAGAAAGAAAGAAAGAAAGAAAAAGATGACTAGCTTTGTCTCCATATTAGGGAAAAAATTCATGTGTTGAAGCCCTAATCTCCAGTAACTCTGAATGTGACTGTACTGGAGATAAGGCCTTTAAAGAGGTGATTAAGTTAAAATGAGGCCATTAGGATGGGCCCTTATCTAATATGGCTGATTTCCTTTTAAGAGGAAATTAGGATGCACAAGGGGACACCAGGGATGTATAGGCACAGAGGAAAGACCATGTGAGAACACAGCAAGAAGCTGGCCATCTGCAAGCCAAGGAGACGATCCTCAGAAGAAACTAAATGTGCCAAAACCTTGATGTTGGACTTAACCTCCAGAACTGTGAGAAAATAAATTTCTGTTGTTTAAGCCACTTAGTCTGCGGTATTTTGTTATGACAACCCTAGCAAATTAATACATATGTGACTTGGAATCTGTAAATAACCAAATCCTGGCCAATTGTGACAATACCTATCCATAATAACATCCTGTAAATGTTAAAGGCCAATTATACTGAGAAGATATAATAAATACCTCTTAGATTCTTGCTGGCCAGTGGAATGAAACAGAACTGTACTATAACCATAGTGTGATATGGTATAATATTGGCATTGCCAGTAAGATTCAATTACCTTTTACAAATACTGGTAAGTATATATATAGGGAAATTGAATTAAAGCCTCCTCAGGATGTGATATCAATGAAATGGTTGGCATTAAGGGGAACTAGATGTAGTTAAAATCAGTTAATTAATATGCTAAATAGTTCTATACAAGCTTATCATAAAGTACAGACAACTATAGACCAAGGGGAAACTAATACAAAAATATGGAGAATTAATGGCTTTATAGGATGGACTATTTGCTTCATCATGTCTATCCTTATCCTGCACTGGCTCTTCCATGCTGGGCATATTCATGTTAATATTATAACTATATCTTCTATTATAAATGCTATACTAAATATAGGTACTCAGAAAAATACAATTATTTTCCTGTAAGAGAGCCTAGGCCAAAGGCCAAGAGGTGAATTTTTCAGGAAAAAAAGTTGACTTAGCAAGTCTAAGTTGCTCAAAATTTGCACATTCCCAGAAGAGTCTGTTTTCATGAATGGCCCTTGTCCAACTACCGGGAATTGAGCTCTTGGAATGTTTCAACTCATAAAAATGTTTTTGCATACTTGGGGTTTTGAAACATACTGTACCAATATGTCTAGATAGTCTGTGTAAATAACATGATTTATGATGAACACTTGCTTTCCTTAAGGTGGTCTGTTTTGGTAACTGAGATCAACCACATAAGCACTGGGCACCTATGTGACCAAATCCCAATAAAATCTCTGGAATCTTAAGCAAGTGAACTTCCTTGGCAGACTACACTTCACACATGTTGCTACAATCTGTAGACAGAGGACTGAAGTGCATCTTGTACAGTTCTTTTGGAAGAAGACTCTTGGAAGCTTGCATCTGGTTTCTTCCAGACTTGGCGTCATGTGCCCATCTATTCCCTTTGCTGATTTTGCTTCATATTCTTTTGTTGTAATAAATCATAACCATAAATGTGGTGAATTCTGAGTCCTAATGGGCCCTGGGAGTGGCCTTAGGGATCCCTGACACAGGCACACTAGAAATATCTAATTAACATAAAAGAGAGCAGTACCAGAGGAATAGAGGAACAAACTAGATATATAAGACATATAGAAAACAAAGAGTAAAATGGCAGATGTAAATCCTACTTTATCAGTAATTGCATTAAATGCATGTTAATGGAAGAATAATAGCAGACTTATCAGTAACCTGCAAGAAACACAGTGAAGCAACATCTTGATGGTACTGAAAGAAAAAAAGCTGCAAACCTAGAATTCAATACTGGGAAATGTCTTTCAAAAGTGGAAGTGAAAAACTTTTTTAGACACACAAAAGCTGAAAAAAATCCATTACCAGGAGACTTGTACTATAAGAAATGTTAAAGGCAGTCCTTTGGTTAGAAGGAAAATAACACATGATGGAAATCTGGATCTACACAAAGAAATGAAAAGCACCAAAAATGGATAAATTAAAATGACTTCTTTTTTTTTCTTATTTCTTTTTATATCTCTTTAAAAGATAACTTTGGAAAGCAAAAAATGATAACAATGCATTGGGGGGTTTAACGTGTAGAAGTAAATGCATGACAATAATAGCACAAAGGCTGAGGAGAGGGGAAATGGAGATATACTGTTTAAGTTCTGAAATGTGAAATAGATTGTGATAAATCAAAGGTATATGCTATAAGCCCTAAAGGAACTACTGAAAAAAACAGAGAATTATGCCTAATAAGCCATTTAAAGGGATAAAATAAAATCGTAAATAATAATTAATTCAAAGAAAGTCAAAAAAGAGGAAAAAGGAAATAAAGAATGAGACTAATAGAAGTCAAATAGCAAAATGGTAGATTTAAAAACCAAGCATATCAATAATCACATTAAATTAAAATGATCTCAATATCCCAATTAAAAAACAGAGACTGTTGTATTGGATAATAAAGAAAGATCCAATTCTAGGCTGCCTGCAAGAAACCCAGATTAAATATAAAAACACAGTAAGTTAAAAGTAAAAGGATGAGAAAAAATATACCATACTAACATTATCAAAAGAAAGCTGGAATGCTTGTATTAATATCAGCCAAAGTAGATTTCAGACCAAAGAATATTACCAGGGATAAAAGGAGACATCTCCTAATGATAAAGAGTCAATCCATCAAGAGGACATAACAATCCTATAAGTTTATGTGCCTAACAACAGAGCTTCAAAATACATGAAGCAAAAGCTGATAGAACTAAAAGGAAAAACAGATAAATCCAAAATTTTAGTCAGAGATTTCAATATCCCTCTCTCGATAATTGATAGAACAAATAGACAAAATTTGTAAATAAATAGAAAGCCTGCACACCAACTTAACCTAATTGACATTTATAGAATACTCCACCCAACAACAGTAGTATACATATAGTTTTAAAGCACACAGGGAAGATTTACCAAGAGAGACTATATTATGGGCCATAAAACAAATATATTTAAAATTGAAAAGGATTCAAATCATATGAAGTATATTCTCTGAATTAAATTAGGAATCAATATCAAAAAGGAATCTAGAGAATCCTATAAATACTTGAAAATTAAATAGTACACTTCTAAATAGCTTTAGATCAAAGAAGAAATCAAAAGGGAAATGAGAAAATATTTTGATCCAAATGACAATGAAAACACAACATATCAAAATGTGTGGGGTATAGCCAAACCAATATTTATAGGGAAATTTGCATCATTAAATGCTTATGTGTGAAGAAATGTCTGAAATCAAGGTGTGGCCATCAGACCAGCAACAATAGTATCACCTGGAAACTTAAAAATGCAAGTCCGTGAGAACTACTCCAGACCTACTGAATTAGAAACTCTAGGTGTGAGGCCCAACCATCTGTGGTCTTCCAGGTGATTCTGATTCACATTCAACTTTGGAGAAATACTGCTATATACTATTTGAGTGTTGTTTTTATTGTGTTAGGGTTTCTTTCTTCAATAAGGAATCTACACAATTTATGCTGCTCTGAAATTCATGTCATTAAAAACAATCTAGTTTTGAATAGTCTGTTAATTTTGTGTCATTTAGAAAATTTCTTGGGCTCAACAAGTCCTGCAAGTGATTAACCCTACAAATAATGCCCCATTTGCAATAAAGATCCAAACTTCAGAAGACATAGTTAACAATTTTTCTTGAAATCTGCAGGTGGGTAGGGGACAAACACCACTGGGAAATATGACCCCATTGAATAATTCCTACTGTTTACAGCAGGAGTTCCCTCCATGTGGGAAACAAGTGTAATCAATTCCTGACCATTTTCAGTGATGAAAAGGAACAGAGACATTAAATCTAAATGGCTGATTATATAAAATATGGTTTTATACCTACACTCAAATATGAATTTGTCTGATGTTCTAGAAAGTCACTTCAAATAAAATACTGAAACCCTAACGTAAGTGCTAACTCAGAAGCACTGATTCCTATAGTGGTAGACATCACCTTTCCAACTAATTCAAAGCATTAACCTAAAGCAGACCTGGTCTCTATCTAAATTTGCTAGCTCACATCTTTTCTGAGACAAGGAGATAAAGATTTTGGTCTTAATGGGCTTCAGTTACAGCTTCTGCTAATCAGGAATAAACAACATCTACATTGTACCAAAATACTTAATTGACAAGTATAGATGATAATTTCCATAAGAAAATGAAAGCAACATTTGCCTGGGAATAATATAATGTGGGCAATCTATCAATTAATCTCTGTTTATTATGACAGTCTTCAAAAATAAAGGGAAAATATGGTGAAATCATTACTATTCCTAGGCTTCAAAGGGAAAACAGCCCATTCTATACCAGCTTTCCTTCCTCTCCCCGAATCTTTGCTGACTTTCATCAGCTTTGGTTCTTTCTAAGATGCTGCCTTCTGTTCCTTTATGTTTTTTTTTTTAAATAGAAGCTCACAACAGCTTCCTATGAGTATAATTAATCAAGTAATGGGAGTATAATTAATCAAGTAATCAGCCAGCCACCATCATTAAAACGTTTTAATATCAATGTAAAATGAGGCCAGGGTTTTACAAGCAAGTTTCTGAGCATGAACATCGATTTCTAAAATGACTTACCTTCCTTTCAGAAGCCTAAATATGAACAAATATAAGTCTTAGGGATTTTTAAAAATATCATGGTATTTTTTCCCATTTTAATACATCTATAATTGACAAGCATGCAAAATAACTAAGTTCCAAATCAAAGGCCTCTAGTAGAAACATCTAAATCAAAAATGAAGCATTTTAATTTACTTATTGACCATAAACTCAGCAAGAAACCATCCTTTCCCTTATACCTCAGAAAAACCACCATCACTTCATTTCTAGGGCACTGACTGATGGCATTAAGAGTATTTAGCTCTCCCTTATCAGCATTCAGACATCCCTGGTTCAACCTATGTAAATTAATGTTACAGTTCCAGTTGCTGGAAATGCCCCACCACTTTCACTGCATTACACTTGACAAGGCACCTACCAACAATGCACAGGGTAAGAAATGAGCCATGAAGAACATAATGGCTTAACTGAAAAGCTAACCATATATACTGGGTCTGCTAATTGAGTGAGGATATTAACAGAGATGTAAAATTCTAGGAGGCATTCATTTTTCATCCTTTCCAAGTTACCATTATGTACAGTACTAGGAAGTAAAGAGTAGAAGAAGGTGACAACAGCCACATACATGAAATCCACTTAGAACTAAAAGCAAACTAAACAAAATGCAAACTATAGTGGACTAACGAACTGACTCCTATTTGGGTTTTATTTGTGGCTGCAAGCAACCTCTAAACTGAGGTTTATAAATTAGGGAACCATTTGAATGCACTGAGCAATTTATATAAGAAACATTACTAAAATATTTTCTAAGAGTTGTGTGTGCTTCATTGCTGAATTTGGTGGAAACAGTCAAGAAATAACTAAATAAAATAAACCTCAAATATTTCCTTTTTACTACACCCACTTCCAAAAATTACACTGCCTTTAACACAATTTTCTCTGTCATTCCTCAAATGAATTAGTAAAACAGGTAGAAGTACAAAACATAACTAATATTACACAATTAATTTTCCTTCAGTAATTTAGTCTGTTCCAAAGTATTTCTGTCCAAAGTGTGTAGGTGCAACAGGATGAACTTCAGTAGTTAAAATTGTGATCTCTGGAAACTCCTGAATGATTGATTTGGCACCTTCAAAAAATAAAAGAAAAATTGTCACTATGGCAGGATTTTTTGATAACATTACTTGGAATTCAGTAATTTTATAGTCAGTCACTAGGTTTATTATGAACAGAGAACAGACAGGAATGACCTTTGGATACATAATCAGATTTGGTTAATCTCTTATTTTATATAATGTCTGATATCTGAAAAGCTTTTATAGTAGTCAGACTGTGTCCCCGCCCATGCACTAATAAATTCTTAGAATCAAATTGTTTTATATCCAAGATTTGAAAAGTATATTCAGTTATAGCGACTTGTCCCCTGAAGAGTCTTTTTGTTTTATTTTAAAGGCAGCTGGAATAGGAAACAACATCATACATAAAATGATGGTTTCTCAACTGGAACACTAGAACAAGTGCAGACTTCTTTGTTATGTCAGAGAAAGCTAGCTTTTTAAAGGTTATGACTCTAACTTGGTGGGTGGGTGGAGGAAGAAGTGGTGGAGGAAGAAGGGAAAGGAACTAGCTAGGAACCCAGTCCAGTTAAAAAGCCAAAGCAAGGCTACCACAGAATGAGACATTTTTCATCTATAATGTCAAAGAATTAGTATCCTATTCTAATGTATACTACTAGAACTAACATGGTTACTGTTCTATTCTCAAAGACAGAAAACCCAATAATTAACTGATTATCTCAATGTTTATAATGTCACCTCTGTTATATAAATGGACGACCAAGCAAATCACCCTTTGTAACCATAAACATTTGAACTACAGGTAATTTTTATTATGAATATAACTATTATGAGTATTTTTATTATGAATACAAAATAATCAACAGTCTACTAAATGCAGCCCCCCCCCCCAAATGGTTTCTCTGTAGCCTCTTCAGGGTTGGCTGAGACTTGAAACCTTTAGAAATGAGGAAATGCCCTAACTAGAGGGCACATATTTTTCTTTTCTATTACAAAACAAATATAAATTCACCATAGAATATTTGGAAAATACAAAAAATAACTGCTTAAAAAAGAAAATGAATTACTTAGAATCCCATGATCCTAAGATAGCCACTATTAATATTATATAATTTTAAATAAAAATTGAAATAGCATTGTGCATCTGTCTTGCTTCTCACACTGATGGAAGATTTATTAGGTTCCATGTTAAATCTAAGTCCGATTTTGGTAGTCATAACAGTCATAATTTATATTAGTCATCTCTAAAGTTGCTGATAACATTTTACACTGTTCTAACGCTGTTAATTTATATTCTGCTCTTTTACATTTACCAGATTTTTTGATGTCATTAAATATTTTTCAAAAACATGAGTTAACAGTCACATTATTACATCCTTTGAATATACAATTGACCTTTGAACAACACAGGGGTTAATTCACATATAACTCATAGTCAGCCCTTCATATCCTTAGTTCTTTTGCATCCACGGATTCAACCAACTATGGACTGTGTCGTACTGTAGTATTTGCTACTGAAAAATATAAAAGTTTAAGTGGACCCAAGCAGTTCAAACCCACATTGTTCAAGGGTCAACAGTACATTTATTTAACCATTTCCAAGTAAGTCATTTACATATTTTCAAATTTTTTCTTACACGAAATATAACTACTGAATATACTAAATGCTGAATTTCTACATGCATTTATGATTATTTTCTTAGGATAATTTCACAAGTTCTTAGATTACATGGTTAAAAAAAAAGAAACAGGTCTTAAATTAGGCTTACTCACTCAAGAAATGGAGAATACAAGTTCTCTCACCATGCCCTTTGAGCAGAAGTCTAACTTTAAAAACTTCTCTTTGCTTCCCACTGCAAAGCTTCAGTAAGACCATAGGGCTAGCTAGAACCTTGAGTTTCTTGCTGTTTGAGAGCAGTTCTCAGGGTCAGATGGGGAGCCAGGAGAAACAGGGACCTTTCAGCTATTTGCAAGCTCTACTCAAACAGGACCACCAGGAAAACAATTACAATCCCCTTCAATGGGATTAGTTCACACTTTTTCATTTGACTGTGGACATTAGAATGGTGTAAAATATTATCACTAAGCTTAGAGATGACAAACACAAGTTATAACTACCAAAATTCAATTTAGATTTAATGTGGAAGCAAATGAACTTTTCCTCAGGATGAGAGGCAGGGCAGATGACACTCACCCATCCCATGACCATCCCGAGCCCCAGTTACTGCCTCATGCTGAACTCACCATGAGGAGTGGAGAACAGACTGAGTAGAATAATAACACTGGGTTGAACTCCATGTTCTATAAGAACCTTTACAGCTTCAATTACGGTATTTCCTGTGCCTAAAATCAAATGACAACCAAATACATTAGCAACTTTAACATTTATCTCAAGATGTCTCTGAAGTTTCTTTGAAGTTAAGGCAGTTTAATAATCTAATAGCTTCATTTGCAGGTGCCTGTTCTTTATCAATGATGTTATTTTCAATAATGGATATAACCCATATACTTTTCAGTTTTCAAATGCACAAGCCCTAAATTTATTCAGTATTTGAGATATCAAATTTAATACCCACCCTGCACCCCCAACCCAGGATCTGAGTAAGCTTAGAAAACAGACTAGAATAGGAGAGAAAAAAAAATTACCTCCAAAGAGGATAAATTCTTGAGAAAATTACTGCTATACTCACTGGGGTAGAGGGGGCCATATGTCAATGTATTTTCTGTGTTCTATATACTTTGTCTCATTAGATCCTTTGCTTCAATGTGTTCATTTTAAGATAGAAACTTTTTGGCACTAATAAAGTTTGACTAATGTGTATTCTCTTTTTACACTGTAAAAATTCCCCACAGAACTGCCCAGGGCAACTCCAAACCCAACTGAAAAAAAAAACAAAAACACATTTAGAAATAGTTTTTGCCTTTATATAAGGGCACCCAGAAGGCAGGCAGTAAACTGAATTTAAACCCTAACCAAAGGTTACAAATTAAATACAAGCCACTCACTGAGAATTGGATACATCAGAAGGACTTTTCTCCTGTAAATGTCTGGGGGGAACTTGGCATAATATACTTTGGCTCTTTGTGTCTCCTCATCACTCTGAATCAGAATCTTTCCAATTCGAATGGATCGACAGCAGTCTCGTAAACCTTGTTCCATTGCCTCACCTTGAAGAAGGAAATTAAAAAGAAGGAAAAAAGATTAGGAGGAGATAGAGTGAAAGTCTAAGAATAGGCCAGAGTTGAGTTTGTGACTGTAATTAATACAATAAAGACACTGTCAAAATGGAAGCAATTTTTCTTAAGCTAACAGCTTTTACTTATAATATGCTCATATTTTATATTTAGTTCTGGTCAATGAATCTAGGTTAAGGGTTGGTCAATGAACTAGGATAAACTAGTTTTATTGCTGGCTTGCAAGTTGTAGAATTGTCACACTTCCATGATTACAGGAAATAAAGTGTTTTTTTTAAGCTGTTCCCTGAGCTTTTCCAATACCAGGAACATTTTACTCCCATTATTTTAAGGAACCCTTGTTACTTTCATCTGACAAAAATATAAAATATTTATGGAAAAATGCTATAGATCAAAGTCTCATTATTTAGATCAAGGTGGCATTAGGAGATATTACTTAGCCCTAGCAATGGCTTCAACAGCAGAGGCTTTGCTGGAAAACAGTGAAAAAGTAATATATGGTTCCCTCTCTGTCCAGAGAACCACAACCAAGACCACCACCCCACCTTGGTTTCTGATCACAGAGCTATTTTTGAATCTGACTTTCTTTCAGGAAGTGTTTGCCAAAAATCAAGCATTCTCATACCATCTTCAGGATTTTGGGCCACATCAAAAATCTATTTGTTTGGTTATTTACTTAATATTGTTCATTAAAGTAACCATTTTTTAAACATTTATTTTAAGAGGAAACTTTATATCACTCATGAAAATATAAGAACAGTTTCCTTCTAATACATTTGAAAATCAACCAATAGCTATTAAGGTTAAAAACAAAGACTATGAAAAGGATACATACACATGCGCGCACACACACCCGCACGCACACACATATGAGAATCACTATGCTGTACACCAGAAATTAACACAACATTGTAAACCAGCTCTACTTACTTTACTTCAATTAAAAAAATGCACTTTGGAAAAAAAACTACCCTGTCTATGCATCACCCCAAGGTCATCTGGTATACACTAGGGGTATGAGGACCATGCCTCCTTTAGGGCAGGAGCTAAACAAAAACAGAAGAAACTGTACCTTAAAAGCCCATCACACTGTCTTCACCAGTTTTAAAAGACTGAAATTGTCCTGAAAATCCTATCATTGATTAAGAGCTAACTTCTATAAAAAAGGAGGGCTTAAAGCTCCCATTTTATTTGAGATAATCAACCATTCACAAATAGAATTTCATAGCCAGAGAAGAAAAGGGAATGTTTCTATGTGAAGAAAAAATCCATCTGTTTCCAATGCAAGTAAGTGGGGCTTCTACCATACCTTGGATCTTGTGAATAATAATAATAATAATAATAATAATAATAATAATAATAATAATAATAATAATAATAATAATAATAATAATAATAATAATAATGTTGCTGAATAGAAATAATTGTCCCCATGTAACAAGCATAGATCCTAATTACAGGCATGTGATTCTGTTGCACAAAGGTTGCTTTAGAAGGGCAATCAGTTGAATTCAAACACAAATGCATTTATTTATGAGATCAACAATTGGAAATAACTAGAGTTAATCACAGTTAAATTCCTTTGCCTACAGTGTCACATAGTCAACAAATATAAAATTAAAAATATTAAACAAGTCATTCAGTCCAGCTCCTGACAGAGTAGGACTGTTTCCCACAAAAAAAAAAAATTCAAAAACCAGAACAAAGATTTTCTCCAGTTGGGTGTTCAAAATTCTGCAGGCCTGAATTTGTGCTATATTCCTTCAGTCTTTAAGCTGCCCTGTTCTCTCCAAGACAGCATCATTCTATCCTCCTATTCTACCACAGTCCTCTGAATATCTTTGAAAGCTGGCTTGCCCATGGGGACAGGCAACTAGGGAAGATGCTCTGCAGTTAAAATTAGCCGAACTCAGCAACAGAGAGGCCATGATTCCAAGGCACCATGAGGCTGGACAACACAGGTGGTGAGTTTTAAGCTAAGGCAAGCTGCAATTATGACAGACAAGCCCGCCTCTTCCCTGGAAAAGAGCAAATGTATCTATGCATGCAAAGAGACAAAATCACACATATGCAAACCTACCGCTTCTCATTATGCTGACCCCACAATTTCCCTTCTCAAATTTCACTCCTTCATACTTGTACCCTGTTGGAGAATAAAACCAAAGAATTTATCTTTCATCATTGGAGCGAACTACTTATCTTATATGAAGTATCTATGGTTTAAAGTAGATAGGTACAGAGCAACTCTTGTATAACATCTTAGGTTCCCTGTGAAAGAATAAGAAGACTCATGATTTTTCATAGTTATTTCTTAATTCTTCATTAAGAAACCTATGGGGATAACTGGGAGAAGTGGACTTCATCGAGTTGGAATAGGACTTCTGATAGCATAATATTCATATACACGTTCCTCAAATTGAATTCAGAGGAGAAACTGTTGTGTTCCAAGAATGCTATAAGTTTCATCAATTCAAACTGGGACCCCACAGTGAGCTACAGCAGAGATTCCTGTCCGTTTTTCTGAGCCTCCATTCCGTATTAAAAAGCAGAAGAGAGAGGCTGAAGTAGTTACCAAGACATGTTCAACTCTTGGTCTCATCCTGAATTTGTATCAATCATGATGCAGCAAGCTCAGCCCCCAATTTTCATAAAAATCAACCTTTGGATATAACAGCTTCTATTATTTACTAAAGAACCAAATCAGAATTTTAAATCCCTGAAACAGGGATCCTTGGCTGCTTTATATTAGAGTAGAACAAAGCACCTTCTCCAATCCTCATTGTTTTTAATTTTCTTTTTCTTTTTCACTTTTCATCCTTTTACCTGGAGCTGCACTGCCAAACCAGCCCACCCATTTGTTAACACCAGCAGCTTCCCCACAGAGGTGAAGATAAGCTGCCAGTAATTCTTCACTCTAATCCCAATGTGCCACCATCAAAAGCAACACCTGCGTGCTGAAGACTATTTATTAACCTTTAACTTGAACTGACAAGCAAGCCGTTAACAAAAAGTCATCCACATAAATTTCTTTATGAAATGTCTCCAAGTTTATTATGTTGTTTAAAAACACAGCTCATCGTAGACTCCTCATTTTGTATACTGATTTACTCAGACTGCTTTCTTTCCATTTCCCCCCAGTTCTATCTTAGAATTTTTATGAGGAGAGTATGAGGGTAACAGCCCTGGTTACCTGTTGGAGTGGTCACCATGCATTCTTTATATGGCAGCTGATTCAATCCTTCTTCCACAACAAGTCTGATCTAGAGAGTCAGAGGAAGAATAAGTTGAGAACTTGCTAAGAATCTATTAAGTGTTAGCCTCAGGAGCTGAACACTAGGCAAAAAGTCAGTAGCACACTAGGCAAGGATTTAGCTTATGACAGTAGGGAGGGGGCCCCTATCATGGGTTAAATGCAGAGACAGATCCAAATGTCAGGCTGCTTCCTGCTAGGTATCCAACCTTGGTTAGGCACATTATTGCCACTAAACGGCTCAAGTATGCCTTCTGATTCTCATTCAGTTAGTTCAGACTATATTATGAGAAACCCAAAACTACAGCAAGGGGCAAGAGTCATGGCAGGCACCCTTGGAAGTAATACACTTCTGGTTACTCCAGAAATAGTGCCCACTGGGAATTTCTTTGCCTTGTTTAATACTTTGAAATTGATAGGTTGGATTCTTTTTAACGAAAGCCTAACATAATGCAAATAAAGCCTGAATTTCTTAGGAGGAAATAATGAGTAGACGAGGCTGAACCGATTTACTGAGCTTGAAGTTGGATCCAGTCGAATGCCTTGGGACTTCTAGCTTAAAAAAAAAAAAAAGGCTCCTAATGGTCTTAATGTGTGGTACAGAGGAAAGAATCCATCAGAACTACTAGGAGCAGCCTCCCCAAACCACCAGATATGATATTCCTCTGAGCACCCAGCGCCTACTACAGTAAAGGCAATGCTTGAGTCTGCAAAGCACATTTTCTCCAATCAATATTACATTACTGATTGAGAATCAGGAACAACAGCGAGAAATGTCAGGCCCCGTGCTCTGTTATCACAACACCCTGCTGTCATTAAAATGATCGATGCTAAATGGGCCAGCACTTTTGTCAGCCTGTATACTGGGAATCTTCAACACTAGAAACCTAAACAGCTCCAGTCCCTGCCACAACTGTAACCGACCCTCCACACCCCCAACCCCAATATCAGGAACTTTAAATCCAACTGCAGAGAACAGAGAGGTCCAAATTACCATCCAGTCAAGTAAATTATGTCCTGGGTCCTTATTATCTCATTTGACTAAGATTTAACACCTGCCTTTTCAGACAAGCATTTTACAATAACCATGAACTTCTGTGTTCTATAGAAAAGGGGCGCAAGGAAAGCAAAAGAAAGATGAACCACTTTCTACCAGTGAACACCAAGACCTGTTTTCCCCACAGCAGCTACTGACACAATTGCCTTCCTCCCTGAACCTATTCCTTTGGTTTGATACAAGCATAAAGACAGAATGAACTATCACTCAAAACGATGCAAACTATATTTATCTTGATGCAACCCAAGGGTTATTCCTGCCCCTGGAAGCTCAAATAGGAAAGGCCTTTGAACCAATAATAGTTAACATCAAAAGTACAACAGGAGTCATCTACACTCTTTTGCTATCTTCTACTATCTGATTATACCTGTAAGCTTTAGAATTCACTTTTCTTTCTTTCCCAACTGAATACTGACAATAGTATTTAGATTGTAAACCCCACAAGATCAGGTTCCATGTCTATATTCTTTACTCCTCCCCCATAACACAGTTTAGTGCAGTGCCTGACTCACATGAGTTCAATATATATTTCATGAATTGATGAATACTAATAACCACAGCAGAATATGTGTCAACCTCATTTCTAAGCACTGAACACACTCAGATATAGATAGACACAAGAAGTAAACAGTGCTTATGAATACAAACCAATTTGGCCTGAGATCCTCTCAGATGACACTAGCTAAACAGAGTGGGGCTTAAAAGTCCCGGAGTGTAGACAGTTCAATTCAGTATTTCACATGTACTACAGAAAAGAAGAGGCCAAAGAGACAGGTTATTAGTTTTTGTGCATTTGATGGATACCACAAGGATAACTACTAGGTCTCCTTACATTTTTGGATTCCTTTTAATGTACTTTGCTTCACTGTCCTAAAAAGAGGCATTTAAGGCTCAGGATCAGGTTACTAGACCCATCTGAAAGGCAGTGGTACCTCAGAACTACAGAGAATGGATTCATGGGCAGGTGAAAGGGACTGAGGCAGAGCTTTGATGCAACAGTAGAAACAACACTTCAGAAGTCTAGCAAGATGTGGGTTATTTGGCATAATCTCTCTTACCCCAGAATGCTCCAGAACAACAACAACAATAAGCCCCTTGGCCTACTACAATAATATCACTAGGAACAGCAATGAAATGAAAACGGAAAGCCTCTGTCCACATACCAAACGATCAGCAGAAAACATGAAGTCTCCTCTACTGGCTGTCCTAAAAAAAAAAAAAAAGTACAAGTTTTAGTCTAGATTAGAGCTTTAACGTAAAATATTACTTAATACACATAGTAACATCAATATTAAGACCTAGTACATACTAAAAACTTAACAGCTTACCTGTAACAGACTATTACTGAGACATGTCTTTCCCTAGGATATAGGAACCTAGATGGAATGACTTGATAAATATTATTGAAAATGCCCATTTGATATCAACAGTTGAGACAGGAATTAAAAAGATCATGTAGTCAGTCTCCCACTGAACTGCCCAAGTATATATTATTCAACCAGGAGATAAACAAGGCCCCCCTGGAAGATGGCAGCAAGCCCACAGCTCAATTAAGGGAAAAACTTTGCAGTAAGAAAGCTAGGTTCTCCCCAACCTCATGAACCATTCACTTTGATCTAAAACCCATATTACCAAGATAAGTAACCCATCTACTTTGTCCCTACTTCTTTTTGGAAGGAGAATGGTACAAACAAATAAATCCTCTATTTTTGTCACTGCATTCAAGAATACATAACCTAATTTCCAGGACCTCTTTCTCAAACTATTGATAATTTGTTCCTTTTGCCTTTTTTCAATCAAATACTATTTTATTCCATAGACCTTTCTACCATCTTCCTGCATATTTCCTTCTGGTCAATACCTTCAGATCCTGACACACCCAAGTAATAGTAATCCAGGGTACCCCCAAGCTGTTTACCAACCCAAAAGGGAATGTTAAAAGGCTCACAGGTTTTTTTTGTACATAAAAATTTAGTACTGTTCCTCCTCTTTCTCTCATGTAAGTTAAATGATCTGAATGATTTAGTTTCTGTACTTAAAAATATCCGTCTGCCTATCCATAGCATACCTAAAATATTCCTCAACAAAGCACTGAAATGGCATATGCAAGCATATATTATCTCAATATACCATTAATGATGACTCTTTTTCAAGCTGCATTTACTTTCTCTGACTAGGGATAAGCAATGAAATATCCCTGACACAAATGACATTAAGTTTCCTACAGTGACCACAGTTCTATCATATTACAGATACTAACTCTAAAATATGGACCATAATTGAGCAATAGCAAGAATGTATGTCTGTATTCTTTGCATATAAATATTTCCTAAACTCAGAAAACTCTTTCCACAGACACCTACACACAGAGAGAGCCCATTTAAAACAGGCTCTATTTTATGTACTGTGGTTTTCAGATGAAAACTACTTTTACACTAGCACCTTTCATTTCTATAATTAATCTTCACAACATGCTTGTCAAGGAAGTAAAAGTCACTGAGTTACAAAAAAAAAAAAAAATACTGAAGCCTACTGCCATGTCTGCTAGACCTATACAAACTTGTCCAGGCAGCCAGAGCAGTTTTTCAATAGGGAAGAAAAGTCTGGACTTGTCTTAAAGAAATATCCAGTAACATATCTTGGGAACACATTCGAAATGTTTGTTTCTAATTTCTGAACAGTTACACATAAATTTATTACATGGAAAAGTTACATTAGGTTAAGTGATCAGAGTTGCCCAAATTCATTATTTTACTTTAGAATCAGACATTTTAACACCTTTCACACTCTTCCCCAAAATATCGGCCTCAGCTGGTAACTTTTGCATAATAAGCATCTTCTCTACATTCTAAAGAAGGTACACACTGTGAGAACCTAATATGAACTGTCATCTCTTCATAGCTATTTGATTTCCAATTAAAGCAGTCACTGTTTCAACTCATCCCACTACAAACAGTAATTACTAACCTACACCCTGCTGTTTTAGACAGACTTCAGACCCATACTGTTCACTTTAAATCAATTTAGAAATTAAAGTACAGCTAGAATATAGTAAGTTGACTGCATTTTTTAAAACCCACAGTGGTCTTCAATATCCACAACTAAATCCTTAACAGTGTTAATACTAGAGTTTCATAAGGGAGATTATTTGCGTGTTGGATCAATCAAGTTGCACATAGTCTCTGAACCCCTACTTTAGGCCCAACACTGGACTAAAGTATTTGTTAACAAAGGTGTTTTAATGTAAACCAGACTCCAGGTCTTATTTACTCCATATACTTTGTTTCAAATCATAACTCTTCACTTTTGTCTAAAACCCATTTTTAAAAAATCTATCACACTGGAAACAAAGTTTTGAAACACATTTTAATCATCTTGTATCTGGTAACTGTCCCAAATAAAATCTGATGCAAAATTACCAGAAAGCAACAAACACACTGACATATCCCTAGAATATTCTAAAATATATTCTAATTATTAAATATTTAAACAGTGATATTCAGGCACTTATAATTCAGAGCATGGGAATGTAATTAATGTTAAACTGAGTATCTTTTAAAATGTGCAAACCCCAAACAGGATTAACAATGCAGACCTAACCATATCTGAGACTATACTTTTCTAGACACTCCTCCCAACAAATGTGTCACACAACTGTAGTAACAAAATGAAAGCCAAAGGCAGGCATTTAAAAAAAAATATGATCTTCACACAAACAAGAGAATGAGAATTACACCAGAAGCCAAATCCTTTTAATATGGACTTGGCAAACTTGACTCTTCCCTACTTAAGTCTGTCTATAAAGCACTTTAAAATTTCTAGAGAGGCTATAGCAATTATACATATTTTAAAACATGTACATCCCATAGCAAACCCAAACCAAGATGAAACCTCATGAATCTCTGACTTTTCTTTCAAAAAGCTAATAGGTATTTACTTATCCACAAGATACGGAACTATGAGAGGGGAATGTTTTTATAATATTAAAAAATTAAGACTTCAAGGAGAGACCCTCTTCCCTCTTCTTACTAGGCCTCACTACTACTACAACTATGACTGCTGCTGCTGCTGCTGCTGCTGCTGCTGCTGCTGCTGCTGCTGCTGCTGCTACTACTACTACTACTACTACTGTAGTAGATTCTCCAGTGTGTTGGAAGACATCCTCTCCTGGGGCAATTACAACTTTCATTTCTATAGCAGAAATTGCCACTTGTTCATTCTCTGCTAATTTTCTCTATTCAGAATAAATTTGACAACCCCCTCCTTTTTTTTAAAGAAAAATCATTTTAACAACTATACACGCACACACACCCATGAGTACAAAGATTTATTTATAAAACTTTTCTTAAAAGATCCAAAAGTTACAGCAGGTACGTAATAGTATACTTGTATTATTCCCTTCTTTCCCACAGGTCATCATTTATTAAAAGCTTCCTTGGTGCTAAGTATTAAGCACTTTTGGTGCATTATCTGATCTAATCCTCACACAATCTTAAGAGGCAGATTCTATTATTACTACTGCTTTAGGGATGAAAGTAGTGAGGCTTACAGAGGTGAAGTATTTCAAGGTTCTTTCCAGCCTGAAGCTCTCTAAGTCCTTGAGTAAAGCAATTACCCTATTTCACTCTAATAAGTAAATGTTTATTAAAGGGTAACCAGTTTTTAGATGTCTTTTAATGATATTTCTCTCCCTGTGAATCAAACTGGCACTACATACAATGCAAACAATGAAGTAAAGAGTCTGGCAGGCAAATAAAACATCATTAAAATGTTCCTTCTTAAGATGGAGAAGCTGCTATTATAATACGGCCTGTAAAGAATATGTAATTAAGGTTAATACAAGAATACACCCACTTCAAATGATTTAAATCAAAGCCTCTGACGCAACTTAAAACAGTTTGATTTCAATCAAATCTCAGTAGCACTGAATTAGATGTCATTTTTGAAAATGAGGATTATGTACAAATATTGTTTTCAATATTTGGGGTGGGAGAAGTTAAGTTTGGGCATAAGGCTGCCGGATTTAGCCAACAAAAATACAGAACACCAGTTAAATTTGTATTTCAGAAGTATATCCCATGCAACGTTTAGGATATATTTATACAAAAAAAGTATTCACTCTTTATCTGAAGTCAAATTTAACTGGGTGTCCTGTATTTTACCTAGCAACCTAAGTTAAGGAGGAAGAACTAAATGGACTCAATTTCAGCTCTGACATGTTCTTGTTTGTTTTTGTTTTTTAAGCAACAGGTTAAAGGGAAGTAGAACATAAAAGCTTTTCTAGCAGGTTTAAACCAAGGAATGCTTTACGTAGAGTTAATGTTTACTGAAAGTTCCTAAAAGATAAGTTCTACTTCCACAGCTACTTTGTTACATGGTCACTAAAATAAAGAACAGCTCCAAGGTTTGGCATGTACACAAATGATTTACAAGTGGTTTTCTTTTGTTCCTTCAACCTCAAAAAACAAACAAACCCCTATGAAGTACTTGGAACAAACCTACTCTGATGCAAAAAAAATAAAAAAACCCCACCAAGAATAGCTTTTACTACTTGCCAGGTGCAAGTCATTAGGGCCACAGCTCTTTAGCACCTTCTTAAGAATCCCATAAAATAGAGTCATTAATTATTTATTTGCACCTCAGAACACTGTTCAATGTAAACATTCAAAATCAGGTAGAAAAAGAAGAGAAACTATCATCTTCCCTTAGAACCTAGGCCTCAGTCCCAAGTTTATTTATTAATTTTTATAATGATTGCAACATTAATTCCCCTATGTGCCAGGTACTGTGCCAGGCCAGACCTTCTTTCTGCCTCCCCAAGTCCAGACTAGTTGAGGAAGTTGCCTCTTTATACATACCCTTTTTCCTAAAAGCCACTTAGAAAATTCATGTGGAAAACCAAAACCACATCCATGTTTTAAATAACTTTCAAGTCACAGGTTTTTTTCAGTGGTGTACAGTTTGGTTTTTTTTTTTTTTTAGGTTAAGATGGGGTTTTTTAACATTTTTTATTGAGTTATAGTCATTTTACAATGTTGTATCAAATTCCAGTGTAGAGCACAATTTTTCAGTTATACATGAACATACATATATTCATTGTCACATTTTTTCCACTGTGAGCTACCACAAGATCTTGTGTGTATTTCCCTGTGCTATACAGTATAATCTTGTTTATCTATTCTACATATGCCTGTCAGTATCTACAAATTTTGAACTCCCAGTCTGTCTCTTCCTACCCCCGCCCCCTTGGCAAACACAAGTTTGTATTCTATGTCTGAGTCTGTTTCTGTTTTATACTTACGTTCATTTAAAAATTTCTTTTAGATTCCACATATGAGTGATCTCATATGGTATTTTTCGTTCTCTTTCTGGCTTACTTCACTTAGAATGACATTCTCCAGGACATTTTGGTTTTATACAAGGTGAAGGGAAAAGTTCTGCAATACTTCCAGCCTCAGGGTGATGTTAGGCCAGACTCTAGGCTGGTTCTGTTTAGTACGTGGAGTCCCTGGCTCAAGCCTCAAATCACATCAGGCTGTACTCACATTAGTGCTGAACAGGATGTTCACCCATCCTGAGGTTAACTGTCTTCCCAAAGGTGACTTCAAAAAAAAAATTCATAATGCTGAATGCACTCCTTCTCTAATGCTATTTCATGGACTAAAATACTCTTAAGATTGCTCAACTTTCATCCAAGCTGCCTGCTGAGGCCATGGCAAAGCCCCTTCGAGGACAAATATATAGGAAACATTCAACATCTCATGAAATAGCTTTACTTTAATGCTTTAGGAGACAAAAGAAAACAAAAAATTGGGAAGGGAAGATGATCTTTTAAATACATGGCACTGCCTTAAATATGAAGTTATAAACTATGTTCAAGGGAACAAGTGAATGAATGAGGAGAAAGTGCATTACACCAGATTTTGCTGGGCTTAGTATACCAATGAGGCAGAAGAGCAACAATGTGTGGTTTAAATCCATTGCAACAAAACTGTAAATGAATAGTCAATTCTCCTCCCCAGTTCACCAGTGAACCATGTGTGACTGAGTTAATTATCAGATCATTTGATACTTAGATTACTGCACTCTCAATTAGAGAGAAAACGATCTCCTTGAAATTCAATAATATGACCAACATATTACATTGAAAATACTGCACATTTCCAAAGAAGACATTTTACATCAGTCCAAAGTTCTGTCTTGCCTGCTTTATATATTTACAACATGAAGTACTCTGGCTCAACTCTTATTTCCCCATGCCAAAGTCAATTCAGAAAGCAATTCCTTCACTAGATAGATACTGAGGACCAGGAATAATAAAAGGAATAACAAGCACTCCAATGACCTCTATTATCAGACAGTTCCATAGTGTACATGTATGATGTCACATCAAAACAGAGAAGAGCAAGGCCCAAGGAAGACAGAATATGATAATGGTACCTTCCATAACTAGACCCACGTAAATATAGCTCCTCTTACTATAGGCACTCTATAGCAGCCCCCTAGAAAGGATGAAACAAGTCTTGCTTGTAAGGGTATGCCAATTTTTGAAGATAAAGGAACAAAGGCCTCTATAAACAGACTTCATTAACAAAAACAACTAAAACAGTCTCCATCCTAAATCACTAAGCCTCAATTAGTTATCAAAAACCATAGTGAATCTTTCTCTTCCGTATCATAGCAGGATAAAATTTATCTAGGCTTTTTCACTGTTTTTTTTTTTTTAATAAGAATGCGAGTTGCATGTATAGTTAAATTCCTTTTACTGTCTCCGAAAAGCCCCAAAAAAACCAGCACTTATGGATGCATTCAGAGCCATGTACAAATCCAAACATGAAGGCTTGAAATGCGTTAAATGCACATAGCTCTTCACAGTTTATAAAAAGTGTTCACAGACAGTATCTTGTTTTAGCCTCCTAGGAGCTCCAAGAGATAGTTACAAACATCCTCACTTTACAAATGATAATGTTGAAGCTAACCACCTTACCTAAGATCACTCTGGATCCTGCTGTCTCCTTCCAAACTCAGAAAAAGAAAAGACTTCACTTAACCCAGGTTTACTACACCACCCAGACTTTTCTGAGTAATGCAGTAAAATCAGGTGTTGACACTGTCATATATGAACACCAAATGTCATGGCCTCTCCAAGTTCTATAGCAACTGTTCACCTTTACATTGTTATGAAGACCTCTTTGCAAAATCTAAGGAAAATAAAGGAATCCTCACCCCCATAAAAAGGCACATATGCAAATATTCATAATAACACTATTCATTTTTTTTAATAGAAGTACCATCAGTTACAATGCATCAATTTCTGGTGTACACAATGTCCCAGTCATGCATATACATACATATATATTTTCATATTCTTTTTCATTAAAGGTTATTACAAGATACTGAACATAGGTCCCTGTGCTATACAGCAGAAACATTTCTTAAAATCTATTTTTAGATATAGTGGCTAACATTTGTGAATCTCAAGCTCCCAAATTTATTCCTTCCCACTCCCTTTTTTCGATAACCACAAGATTGTTTACTATGTCTGCAAGTCTGTTTGTTTTGTAGATGAGTTAATAGTGTCCTTTTTTTCTGTTTTTTTATTTTTTAGATTCCACATATGAGTGATATCATACGGTATTTTTCTTTCTCTTTCTGGCTTACTTCACTTAGAATGACGATCTCTAGGTCCATCCAAGTTGCTGCAAATGGCATTATTTCATTCTTTTTACGGCTGAGTAGTATTCCATTGTATAAATATACTACAACTTCTTTAACCAGTCATCTGTCTATGGACATTTAGGTTGTTGCTTCCATGTCTTGGCTATTGTATATAGCGCTGCTATGAACATTGGGGTGCGTGTATCTTTTCAAATTAGAGTTCCCTCCAGATATATACTCAGATGTAGGATTGCTGGATAATATATAGCACTATTCATAATAGACAAAGAATGGAAACCAAACAACCCAAATGCCTATTGCCTCATGAATGGATAAACAAAATGTGGTATATCCATACAGTGGAGTATCATTCAGCCAAAAAAGGAATGGTGTACTGATACAATATGGATGAAGCTTGAAAACATTATGCTAACTGAAAGAAACTAGTCACAAAGACCACATGTTGTATGATCCCATTTACATGAAATGTCCAGAACAGGCAAATCAGTAGACACAGAAAGTAGATTAGTGGTTGTCTAGGGCTTTGGGTGGGCTGGAGGGAAATAAATAGGTAGTGACTGCCCATGGGTATGGGGATTCTTGTTGGGATGATGAAAATGTTCTAAAGTTGATTATGGTGATGGTTGGAAAGCAATGAACATACTTTAAAACCATTGAACTGTATACTTTAAAAGGTGTATTGTATATAAAATAGATAAACAACAAGGTCCTACTATATAGCACAGGGAACTATATTCAATATCTTGTCATAACCTGTAATGAAAAAGAATATGAAAAAGGAATATATATATATGTATGTATAACTGAATCACTATGCTGTACAGCAGAAATTAACACATTATAAACTGACTATACTTCAGTTAAAAAGGTATACTGTATGGTATGTGAATTACAGTTCAATAAAGATGTTTTTTAAAAAACTATTAAAAATGCACATACAAATAATATTTCCCAGATAATTTCTGATCGTTTGCTAAAGCCTTGAAGCCCATCTACAGGTGCAGCCCAAGGTCCAAGACACAAGGTCAGTAACTCTTGCTCTCTAGAAACAAGAATCATCCTATTTTCTGTTTTACAGGTAAGTTTTATTTCAGTTCCCCCCACCACAACTACCAAGCCTATGCCTCCTACTTTTTAGGATCAGTACTTCATCTATTAGATCAATACTGATTCATGAAAATAGTTAAATAGTACACTTTTATTAATATAATCTTAAGATCTAGAAAGAAAGTGAGTGACTATTGCTTAAAAGGCATAAGCTGGAATTCAAAAATGTAAAAGATACAATTTCTGCCCTCAAGGAGCTTCAAATCTAATAAGTGAAATAAGATAGAAACAAATATCAATATACAAAATATAAGGTGAATCTTGCATTAAAAATGCCAGGGAAGATCAGTGAGGAAGAATGATTAAGGGAAAGCTTCTTGGCAGAGTGGACATTTAACGCCGAATGCTGAAGAATAGGTAGGATCTGAACATTCAGAGAAGGGGTAAAGAGAATCCCAGATGTGAGCAGAAGTAGGGATATTTCAAAATAGTTCCTAGGGACCATGAATAAGGGCCTAATGTCAAGCTAAGGATCCTTGACTTTATTTGGTAGGCTCAGAGAAGCCAAAGAAGGCTGCTGAGTAGGGCAGTCAGCTAATCAAAGCAGTATATTAAGAAAATTAATTGTTCAGGAATGTGTGGGTACATGTAGAAGAGAGAAAAACTGGAGACAAGGAGACGAAATGGGAGCCTATTAAACAGTATGAAGAAAAAGTCGTACTAGAGTCTGAGTTAGGGAGTGGCACCCTGACTCAGTAGCCATTTTAAGAGATCAAGGCACCCACTGAAAAAGGAGTGTTCTGGCATGCAGTAGCTACTCATTTAAAGTGCTGCCAATACAGAAATCGGCTGTAGTTCATCATGGTACGTATTTCTCTTAAGAAACCCCATCTACAACATGAGTTTTTGAGATCTACTCAAAATAGCATTTTAAGACGGTAGTTTTGGCTACCTAGTGATTAGGAGTGGTGCCAAAGGCTCCTTTAGCTCCGTTAACCATACAGGAAACATTTGTTGTTCTATAATTTTACAGTAAAACAATCCTGTTAAGAGTTAGTGAGAAGCTTCTCCATGACCAAGTAAACTTAAAACCTCAAGACTAAAAGACCTTAGACAAAATGACATATTTGCAGTAGCAAAAACCAAATGGTCAGAGGGCCTGTTGAGAAAAACAAAATTTCCTTGAAATTGCTTTATTTCTATTCGTGAGCTTGAGGTGATTTAGACGTAGAGAATACATTTGGGTAGTAACCAGTTCTGTGTTAAAGATTTGCTAAGTGAACAGGCACAGGGCAGATGGCATAGGAGCGTTTACCTGCTTGGAATAACTGAGGATGCAACACCATTCACAAAATACAAAGAGGAAACCGGAGGTTACCTAAAATGCTTCCTCCCTACACAAAGCGCTATAAGGAATGAAGGCCCGAGTCATGTAACACTGCCCCTCAAAGAAAAGGCTCTGCCGGGATCTTCACAGACAAGTTTCCCAAGGCCAAGAACCTTAGCCCTTTTACTTCCAATCCCCGCCCACGCCCCCAAGAGACCCTCCGCCTCCGTTTCCCCTTTCGCTCTCGGCTCACTTGTCCCGGATGATGGTCTGCAACTCCCGGATCTGATCATTCATAGGCAGCAGCTTAAGCTGAGCTCCGATCTGCCGAGAGAGTTCGCAGTCACCTAGGAGGGAGTCGCTGGCTGGTGTGTCATAGTTGCCACCGCCGCCGTTGCTCTCTGAGTTGAGGCTGGCGCCGCCGCAGGCCTGAGGGTCCGGCTCAGCCGGTACGCTAGAATGGGCGTGCCCGGTGAGGACAGTCGTCTTGGCCTTGGAGTCGCTGTTTCCCCCTGCAAGGTCCGAGATCAGGTCTCCAGGTTGCTGCGGCTCGGGGTTTGGGGTCGAGGCGGAGCTTACTTGCTGGTTGTGACACGGCATGGAGTCTGAACACCGTAACTCCGTGGCCATACATGGGGTCCCAGGCTGTCCCCAAAGTTATCGACCTCTAAGGATAAAGGAGAGCAGGGAGAACGGGCCAGTGCTCTGGTGTTTTCCAGTGCGCCCCCGCCGCCTCCCAACCTCTAATCCGGACTCCCCTCTCACCTCGAGGCCTCCGCTGCTTCCCTTTCGCACACTACGCTTCAGCCCCGCCTACAGCAGACGTACTACCTGCCTAGACACTTGATTGGTTTCTCTCCCTGCCACTCTGCAGCGCACTGCTTGTTAACCCTTTCAGTCGCCGGAGCTGCGTGGGGTCCCACACCTAACCTGGCAGACAGGATGAGGCCAGGGATGCTCGGTTGCAGGATCTGACGGGAGCCCCTAGGGAATCTGCATGCCGAACTTTGGGTGAGTGGTAGAGCCAGGAAAAACTAGAGCTGGAGGGTGATAAAATGATGACACACAAAGACCCCTGTTTTCATGCTCTGTGTCTTGGCAGAAAAGTTAAACTTCGGTAACTGCATCTGCAGTTAAGTTTGTCTGTGTAACCTAAAGAGGGACTACAAAAATGCCTAGCAGCCTGCTGAAGAGCCTGCCCCTTACTAGACTGTTCTACCAGCTGCAGCTACCCAAGTGTGCTTGACTGCTAGAGCTTTCCTTATCTTTATTGTTTGGACCCTACACTGTACAGTTACCATGTGGATTCTGACAGCATTTTATTTTATTTTTTTATTGAAGTATAGTCAGTTCACAGTGTGTCAGCATAGTTTCTGGTGAACAGCATAATGTTTCAGACATACATATACAAATATTGATTTCCAGAAAAAAGCAGGAAAATTCTCCTGTAATAATTGAGATGACTATAAACTTCACTTTAGGCTTTGAGTTATAAAATTGAGATGATGCCTAAAAATTATGGGAAGCAGCAAACCAAATGCATGTATCAATAGAAATCCTTTGCATGCATTTACATAGTGCTTTTACAAAACACTTTTATATAGGTTGTCTCATTCAACATTGTGAAGCAGTTAGTCCCAGTATCATAATTCCTGTTTTACAGTTGAGAAACTGTAATTTAGCAGACTAATTCAGAGTCACATCTTAAGTAGTAGAGTTGGGAGAAGACAAAAGAGAAGTAATATTAATATTAAACTCTATTTTCCATGCAATATGCTTTAGTTGTCTCATTTAAGCCTTTCAGCAACCTTTGGAGGTAGGCTCTATTTGTTAGCCCCATTTCACAGATAAGAAAACAAGTGTAGTGAGATTAAGTAACTTGATAATGTCACACAGGTGATAAGTGCAGAAATAGGGATTTGATCCTAATATGATTAGTTCAATTTGACTGTTTCTCTAACCCAGGTCCTTAGATTAGTCCAGGTTATATTCCTCTACTGTATACCACATGTTATACTTGTACTAGATGATATCTTACCTGCAATACCAGATTTAACCTATGACCCCAAAATTGTACTATATGACTGAGTTGGGGAATTCTGATATAATTTTCTGTTAATCCTAAGGACTCTGATGAACTCCTTGACAATCTCTTTGTGCCCTAAATTCCAAAAATTCTTGAATTCAAGTTGACTTTGCTGATGCTTAAGCCATTGCACTGTAATTTTAAATTTCTTATGAACAAAACTCTATTAATTAAAAGGATAGCCAATGTTCTGAACAAGTAGTGTGGTTCACTTTTCTTTCCAGATGAGTAGCTGTATCAATGTCAGATGTATCGCTTACCTTGGTTCTGTGGCTCCCAATGTCTATTTGGCTCAAAATGTCTATTTGGATATCTTTTGTATTGTATATCTTATCTTCTTTACCATTTACTCCTGCTGCTTCCAAAATTTTTGAATTGCTTTTCAAATACACATTGCCAGCCTTACACAGTTAGTTTACTTGTTAAGTACAAAACTTCCCCTGTAAATCTTAAATAATTCCTGATACATGTGTAGGGCAGGACGGGCAGATCTTGTATAAAAGATTATACCTTCTTCTATGAAAGAGTATACCTCATATAAAAAGTATAAAAGAGAACCTGTAAAATGATATATTAAGAACTGAGGTGTCTCCCTTTGTGTTTTATTGATTTTTTGTATTGATATGCTTTGATTCCTTTCTATTTTTCTTTCATGTAATTCTAGAGGTATTTTGTTTTGTGGTTATTTATAACTAGTACTTTGTACCTCTTAATCCCCTTCCGTTATCTTGCCCCACCCCCACCCCTCTTCCCACTGATAACCACTAGTTTGTTCTCTGTGAGTCTGTTTTGTTATATTTGTCCATTTGTTTTATTTTTTAGATTCCACATATAATTGAAAACATACAGTATTGTTTTTCTCTGTCTGACTTACTTCACTAAGCAGAATACCCTTCAGGTCCATCTATATTGTTGCAAATGGCAAATTTTCATTCTTTTTTATGACGGAGTAGTATTCCATTGTATATATACATACTGCGTCTTTATCCATTCATCTGTTGATGGACACTCAGGTTGCTTCCATATCTTGGCTACAGCATTTCTTATAAGGCAGGTCTAGTGGTGATGAACTTCCTCAGTCTTTGGGAAAGTCTTTATCTTTATTCTGTTTTTGAAGGACACTTTTGCTGGATATAGTATTCTTGGCAGTTTTTTTCTTTCGGCACTTTGAAGAGATCATCCCACTCCCTTCTGTCCTGCAAGGTTTCTGCTGAAAAATCCACCAATAGTCTTATGGAGATTCCCTTGTATGTGACCAGTCACTTTACTCTTGATACTTTCAAAATTCTTTGTTGTGACTTTTGACAATTTGATTATAAAGTGTCTCATTATGGATTTGTAGAATTTATCTCATTTGATGATTTTGGGGCTTTTGCATTTGGATGTCTCTTTCCTTCTCTAGATATGGGGAGTTTTCAGTCATTATTTCTTTGAATAAGCTTTCTGGTCCTTTTGCTCTGTCTTCTCTTTTGACTCTCATAATGTGTATGTTGGATCTCTTGATAGTCTCCCATAAGTCCTTTAACATTTTTTCACTTTTTTCATTCTTTTTTCTCCTTGTTCCTCAGACTGGATTATTTTCAATGACTTGTCTTCAAGTTTACTGATTCTTTCTTTGCTTGATCTAGTTTGCTGTTGAACCCCTATAGTGATTTTTTTCACTTTAGGTATTGCTTTCCTTAGCTCTCTAATTTATGTTTGGCTTCTTTAAAAATATTTTCTATCTCTTTATTGCAATTCTCATTTACAATGCATTGTTCCCTTGACTTCAGTGAACATCTTTATGACACTTAATTTGAATTCTCTCTCGGGTAAGTCATATAGCTTCCTTTCATTGGGATTGATTTCTGGATACTGACCTTGTTCCTTTGTTTGCAACATCTTTGATTGATTTTTTCATTTTTCTTGACTCTCTATGTTATTATCTGTGCATTAAACAAAGTAGGCCCCTCCCCTGGTCTCCACAGCTTGTATAAGAGACAATTCCCACCAGTCAGCACAGCCAGAGTTTCCAGAGTCCTCTATCAACTGTTTATCTCCCCAGGGAGAAGGAGGCAGCTTTGGTTTCTGTCAAGTCACTTTGTGGTGAGCCAACGGGGTGACATATGGTGTCTGCCAGCCCAAGCTGCCATTTCCATTCTACCCCAGACTGCTTTACTGTGGTGGACCTAGCTGAGACTGATAGGACAGAGGTCAGTACTCTGCAGGTGGGGCCTTGGAGAAGTTGGGACATTGTACACAAAGCTTGACTCTTTTTTTTTCCTTGGCAGAAGCAGGGAGCTTAGCTTTTCTCTACACATGGTCTGTACTGAGCAAGAGTGGGAGTCATGGTGTCTGCAGGTTAAAAGGATGATACACTAGGACCAAATAAGATTTTTTCCTGGAATATGAGGATGGTTCAATATACTAAAATAAAATAATGTGACAATCACATCTAGCGAATGAAGGATAAAAATTGCATGATCATATCAATAGATACAGGAAAAGCATTTGTCAAAATTCAATACTGTTAAAAATATTCATCAAACTAAGAATAGATGGAAAATGCCTCAACATAATAAAGATCATAAGTGAGAAACCCACAGATAACATCACACTCAACAGTGAAAAACTGACAACTTTTCCTCTAAAATCAGGAACAAGGCAAGGACGTGCCCCTCTCACTACTTCTATTTAACATAGTGTTAGAAATACTAGCCAGAACAATTAGGCAAAAAAAGAAATAAAGGGTATCCAAACTGGAAAGGAAAAGGTAAAGTTATCCCTGTTTGCAAATGGCATGATCTTATATGTAGAAAACCCTGAACACATCATTACTATTAGAACTAATAAACAAATTTAAATAAAGTTACAGGATACAAAATCAACATATAAAAATCATTTGCATTTCTATACACTAGCAACAAACTATATGTAAAGGAAATTAGGAAAATAATCACTTTTAGAATAGAACCAAAAATAATAAAATGCTTAGGAATAAACTTAACCTTGGAAATGAAAGATTCATATACTAAAACAAAACATTTATGAAAGAAATTAAACAAGACCTACACAAATGGAAAGACAACTTGTGTTCATAGATTACAAGACTTACTATTGTTAAAATGAAAAAACAATCTAATTAAAATTTAAAAAAATTAAAAAAAAGTTTAAAAAGTTAAAATGACCATACTCCCCAAAGAAATCTACAAATCCAATGCAATCCCTATTAAAATTCCAAAGGCATTATTTTGATAAATAGAAAAAACAATTCTACAACTCGTAAGGAACTACAAAAGACCATGAATAGCTAAGCCAATCCTATAAAGAAGAACAAAGGTAGAGGCACCACATTTCTTGATTTCAAAATATATTATGAAAAAAAAAAAAACGCTCACTGAAGTCAAGAGGACAATGCATTTTTTAACATATTAAAAATATATATATTACAGTAGCAAAAACAGTATGGTACTGTCATAACGACAGACATATAGACCAATAGAATAGAATAGAGAGTGCAGAAATTAACCCACAATTATATGGTCAACAAATCTATGACAAAGGTGCCAAGAATACATAATGGAGAAAGAATTGTCTCTTCGACAAATGGTGTTGGGAAGACCAGATAGCTACATGTAACAGAATGAAATTGAACCCTTATCTCACAACATACACAAAAGTCAACTCAAAATGATTAAAAACTTAAACGTGAGACCTGAAAATGTAAAACTCCTAGAAGAAAACATAGGAGAAAAGCTTCACGACATTTGTTTTGGCAATGATTTAATGGATATGACACCAAAAGCACAGTCAACAAAAGCAAAATCAAACAAGTCAGACTACATCAAATTAAAAAGCTTCTGCACAAGAAAGGAGACAATGAACAGAATAAAGGCAATCTGTGGAATGGGAGAAAACATCTCTAAACCACATACCCAATAAAGGTTACTCTCCAAAATACATATGGAATTCATATAAGTGAATAACAAAAAGCCCTTAATAATCCAATTTTAAAATGGGCTAAGAAATTGAACATACATTTCTCAAAAAAAGGACAACTGAGCAACAGGTATATGAAAAAATGCTCATTGGCACAAATCATCAGAAAATGTAAATCAAAACCAAAATGAGATACCACCTCACACCTGTCAGAATGGCTATTTAAAAAAAAACAAAACAAATGGTGAGGATGTGGAGAAATTGAAACCCTTGAACACTGTTGGTATGAATAATTGTGCAGCTGCTAAGGAAAACAATATGGATGTTCCTCAAAAAATTCAACATAGAGGTAGTACATGATTCAGCTATCCCACTCCTGGGTATACATATCCCAAAAAAATGAAATCTGTATCCCAAAGAGATACTAGTGCTCCCACATTCATTTCATCATTATTCACAGTAGTAGCCAAGATATGGAAACAACTTAAGTGTCTGTTGACAGATGAATGGATAAAGAAAAAGTGGTACATATGTACAATGGAATGCTATTTAACCTTAGAATAAAACGAAATTCTGCAATATGTGACAATATGGATGCAACTTGATGATATTATGCTAAGTGAAATAAGCCAGACATAGAAAGACAACTACTGCATAATTCCACTTGTATGAGGTACCTTAAAAAGTCAAATTCATAAAATCAAAGACTGGTTATTTTGGGCTGAGAAGGGAAATGGGGAGATATTAATCAATAGGCATAAAATTTTAGTTAAGTAAGATGAATATGCTTTAGAGATCTGCTGTACAACATTGTACCTATAGTCAACAATAATGTACACTTAAAACATGTTAGGAGGATATATTTCATATTAAGTGTTCTTATCACAGTAAGATTTTTTATAAAGAACTGAAGTATTATGGTTTCTGGCTTCTGGCTGCTGGTCAGTCTCCCTTACTTCTTCCTGCCTGAAGATTTTAAGTAATCTTAATTCAAAACCAAACAACAACAACAACAAAAAGAGTACAATTCTGCCGGACCCTGCTACAAACTTAGTGGTGCAAAGAGTAAGACAAGGAATGAATTAAAGAAACCACTTGGAGGTGGCCGTGTGGGGAAGTGGGAAAGAACCAAATTTAAAGGAAGGAAAATGTAATGAATACTGTGGTGTGTCATCCTCATCACTGGTGAAGGACCAAAGCACTCACTGCAGCTATTTGGAATGTTGCGTGCCAAAGCTCACAACTTATTCCCTCTACAAGAACTATCCTATGCTGAGGATTTTGCCACATACAATATTACACCCTCTTCTCCTCTCCAGGGGCAGCCTGCTTCCATTGACAGCTCCTCTTGAGGATACAAAGGATACAGACTCCTTACTTAAATTTGAAATACCTCTGAAAAGCCATCTCAACTTCAGAGCTCCTCATGAAGTTGTCTGAGTCCTCTGTTGCAACTTCGTTCTCTACCCTTCTGCTTCTTTTATTCTCTTACAAGTGTTTTTCTCAAGATCACTCCATATTAAACTTCTTGCACACAAATCCTTAATTCAGAGTCTATTTCTGAAGGCACACAACCTATGACAGAAAGAAATATAATTCTAAAAACTCTCAGTATCAAAGTGCCTGTATGAACCTGATACTTCAGGCTGTCAAAAAAATCAAAAGGAAAGAAGCAAAGCTGTAGTTGTTTAAATTCCTACTTTGCAAATTGCAGTATCAGACCTAGTTATCAGTGATTTGGATTGACAAGATTAATTAAACGTGTTCTGGCTCTGACTTGTTAAAAGGAAGTTGGAAGACTATGATCTCATATGTACCTACTTGCAAAAGTCTCAACACAATCCTCAATTATTGCTGAGATAAAATACTCTGGCACCTGCATTATATTGCATTTGGCTTCTGTTACAATATTTCTGTTGACTTTAGAGGTTCTCTGAAATTGGAGCACCCCACAAAAAATAATTCAATGGCTACTACTTGAAGGAGCATCAGCCTAGCCTACCATAAATGTGCTCAGAACACTTACATTAGCCTACAGTTAGGCAAAATCATATAACACAAAGACTATTTTCTAATAAAGTGTTGAAAATCTCATGTAATTGATTAAATACTGTACTGAAAGTGAAAAACAGAATTGCTGTATGGATACAGAATGGTTGTTAGTGCATTAGTTCTTTACTCTTATGATCATGTGGCCAACTGGGAGCTGCTGCTTGCTGCTGCTGCCCAGCATCATGAGAAAGTAGTATAGTCAATATCACAATCCCAAGAAAAGGTCAAAATTCAAAATTTGAAGTACAATTCCTACTGAATGTGTATCACTTTCACACTATTATAAGGTCGAAAAATCATAAGTCAGGGATTGTCTTTACTACTATTATCCCAAGGTGACTGTGGCATACCCAAAGATGTGCTCCCTAAGGAGCAAGTGGTCCGAGTTCCACATCAGGCTCCCCAGCCTGGGGGTCCTGCAACAGGAAGAAGAGCCCCCAGAATCTGGCTTTGAAGGCAAGTGGGGTTTATGTTCAGGAAAGCCAGATAGCTGTGAGAAATAGATTCTACTCTACATAAAATCTCACACACTCTGGGACCCAGGACAGAAACAGTAATTTGAAAGGAGCCCTGGTCAGAACACCTGCTGATCTTGGAGATCCTCCCAGAGAAGCAGGGGACAACTGGAGCTCACCCTGGGATTATAGGCACTGTAGGCAGCCATTTTGGGGAGATTGTTCTACCACATGGACACTGGTGCTAGCAAGTCCCATTTTGGAATCCTCCCTCTAGCTTATTAGCAACAGGACCTGGTCCTGTCCACCAGTCTGTCAGCACCAGTACTGGGATGCCTTAGGCCAAGCAGCTAGCTGGGCAGACGGACAGCCCCTCTACCTCAGAAGCCCTGTGGCCTTAAGAACCCCTGAACCCATAGCTGATCCAGAACCTGGCCCCACACACCAGTGTGCCAGCAGTAGCCCCAGGACACCAAGGTACCTGTAGCCAGAGATGCTGATACCCAACTCATCCACCAGTGGGCCAGCACTGGCCCTGGGACCAACCTCACCCACCAGTGGGTAGGAACCAGCCCTAGGACCCCATCGCCCCTCACCCCACCCACCAGCAAGCTGAAACACTAACTCTGGGACATGTAGGGCCCTGAAGACAGAGACCCTCAGAACCAACTATACCCACCAGTAAGCCAGCATTAGCCCTGGGACCCTCTGGGCCTTAGCCCCACCCATCAGTGGGCCAACACCAACTCTGAGACCCTTGGGCCCTGCAGCAAGAGACCCTGGGACTCAACCCACTAATGGGCCGTCACTAGCCCCAGGACCTGGCCTCATACCAGTGGGTGGGCACCAGCCCTAGGATCTCCAAGACCCACTCCACCCACCAGTAGGCCAGCATCAGCTCTGAGATGCCTTAGGCCCCTCAGTCAGCCAACTCAGGATCTGGTCCCACCTACTAGGAGGCCAAAACCAGCTTTAGGTCCTTGGACCCTGCAGCCATATATGTCAGAAACTGGCCCCGTCCACCAGAGGGGCAACAACAACTCTAGAGCACCCAGAGCCCTGCAGCCAGAGACCTGGGAACCTGGCTTTGCCTACCAGTGGGCCAGTACTTGCCCTGGGACTGGCCCATCATCATAAACCTTGTGACCTGGCCCCACCCTCCAGTGAATGGCAGCCTCTGCACAAGGCAGGGCCTGACAACCAACAGGATCAGGGGCCAGCCATGCCTACCAGACCACCCACAGTAGTCAGCCAACAACAACATAAGGACCCATGCAGCCCAAAAGATAGCTCTGAACTGGTGTAGATAGGGATATTCAGTTCCCAGCACTTTATTTTATTTATCTGGGCACCCCCAGAGCACAGAGCTCTGGTAACAAGAGTTGGGGGGTGATGGGATGTATAGGGTGTCTCCTACAAAAGGCCACTTCTCCAAGGTTGGGAAACATAACCAACCTACCAGATACACAGAAATAAAAACAGCAAGTCAGGCAAAATGAGGTGACAGAGGAATATGTTCAAAATGAAGGAACAAGATAAAACTCCGAAGAACTAAGTGAGTGGGAGATAGGCAACCTACCCAACAGAGAATTCAAGGTAATGATCATAAAGATGTTCAAAGAACTCAGGACTTCTCCTGAGTCAGATGAACAGAGTTAGAAGTTAGAAATTTTTAACAGAGAGTTAGAATTCACGCTTCAACATAGCTATCTCAAGAACCCTGTAGTGTGGAATACTTACAGACCTAAAATAAAGTGCTGGGAACTGAATATCCCTATCTACACCAGTTCAGAGCTATCTTTTACCAATAACCCACCACTGACTTTTCACCTAAACTTTCTGAGAATTTACCAGAGCAACAAGGTAAAGAAATTAATATTTTTTATCTGATCCCTGCAACTGATAAATTAAAGTCATGTGGTATTTTTCACCAATCAGTATGATTCAGAGACCATGTGGTAATAGTAAAACATACTCCACCTCCAGAGAAACTTCCAATGTGACGATTAGTATCAATGACTAGAGTAATATCCTTTTCAAATAAGATAGATTGAAGACCAAGTTTTCTTAAAAACTAATTAGATAATTGATCAGGTGATTGATTAATTCAATTTCCTGTGTACTATGTTCCAGGCATTATGCCAAGTACTATGGACGCAGGATAAGTAAGACAGAGTCCATATCCCCAAGGAGCTCAAGGTCTAATAAGGGAGGAAGATCATTACAGTACAACATTCTGTGACATAGGTTGGAACTAGGAAAGGGACCTCTGTGCCTTAAGTTTCACCAAGGATGTGACATTTGAACTAGGTCTTAAAGTAGAAGTAGTATATGTCAGGTAGAAGAGGGGTGAAGGAGAGATAAACATTAAGGGAAGCTGTGAAAGCATGTGCAAAGGCATAAAGCCTGAAAGGAATGATGTGTTTGAGTGATGTTGAGCAGATTATTATATCTGGAATATGTAATTTTTGTGGGTGGATGGCAGGATATGAGTACGTCCATGTACAATGGAATTCAGTTATAAAGGATTCTTTAGCCCTCAGCTAAGCCTATCATACCAATCATGCTAGACCAATGCCCTCCTTTCCCCCCAGTTCATGACTACTTTTGTTCATTTGTTTACCTACTTAATCCCATTTCTCAATTTAACTCCCCATATTTGCTTCTGTGAGTTCTTCTCTCAATGTCTGCTTCAACTTAGATTTGCCCTCTGCTTATTAATCAGTTCTGTCCTTATCTCTCATTCATAGGTTCATAATATTTAATTGTAATGCTTCATAATTCCTTTGTATTCCCTGACAAACCGGGCTACCAACTCCTATTCCCATAGAGACCTACACTGTAACAACTGTGGTATAAACCAATACACAGGTAACTCTTCTACAAATGTCTAGTACCCATGCTGGCCTAGATTTTCCTCTTAGGACATTCACATTATTTCCTGTTAGTCTGATACGAGTACAATTCTAAACACATATTTCCTTTACTGGCTCCCTATTCCAAACTAAATGTAATCCAAACTGCACTGATTAAAATTCAAAGCATGTTATACTTTCCCCAAATTATATTTCCAGTTTATATTCCAGTACTCTCCTTATAAGAACTTCATCTTTCTGTAAAGCCTATTTACTGTTCCCCACATAAAATGTGCATTTCCCCATTTATGTACTTTTATTCATAACACTCCTTCTTCCTATCATAATTTCTGCCACTCCATCTACCTGGTATAATGTAGATACAATTGCTGGTTCCTAATTCCCTGTCTGAGTGCAAACTCTTCATCCTCAAAATTCTTACAAATCCTCATTGATACCTCTCTTGTGGCACTAGTCACAAACTACCTGGTGGCTATTTCAGTACGTATATTTGTCCCTTACTAAATTATAAGTTTAGTAACAGCTGGGACCCTATCTTATTCAGCTTTGCACCCTCCCATACGAAGCTAATATCTTTAATCTCTTATTTAGGACTTCTTTGTTAGATTTATACTTAAATATTTGATTTCTACTGAAGCTATTGTAAATGGTATGGTGTTTTAAATTTCAGTTTCTAATTGTTCATTGCTAGTATGAAAAGATTATTTATTTTTTTATCTATTCAGATTTATCACCATTTTTATTTTGTTATTTTTTTAAAATTTTTTATTGATTTATAATCATTTTACAATGTTGTGTCAAATTCCAGTGTAGAGCCCAATTTTTCAATTATACATGAAAATACATATATTCATTGCCATATTTTTTTGTCTCTGAGCTACCATAAGATCTTGTATATAATTCCCTGTGCTATACAGTATAATCTTGTTTATCCATTCTACAATTTTGAAATCCCAGTCTAACCCTTCCCACTCCCCACCCCCTTGGCAACCACAAGTTTGTATTTTATCTCCATGAGTCTATTTCTGTTTTGCATTTATGCTTTGTGTTTTTTTTGTTTTTGTTTGTTTGTTTGTTTTTTAGATTCTACATATGAGCGATCTCATATGGTATTTTTCTTTCTCTTTCTGGCTTACTTCACTTAGAATGACATTCTCCAGGAGCATCCATGTTGCTGCAAATGGCATTATGGTCTCGGTTTTTTATGGCTGAATAGTATTCCATTGTATAAATATACCACTCATTCTTTATCCAATCATCTGTTGATGGACATTTAGGCTGTTTCCATGTCTTGGCTATTGCAAATAGTGCTGCTATGAACATTGGGGTGCAGATGTCTTTTTGAAGTAGGGTTCCTTCTGGATATATGCCCAGGAGCAGGATTCCTGGGTCATACACTAAGTCTATTCCTAGTATTTTGAGGAATCTCCATACTGTTTTCCACAGTGGCTTCACCAAACTGCATTCCCGCCAGCAGTGTAGGAGGGTTCCCTTTTCTCCACAGCCTCTCCAGCATTTGTCATTTGTGGATTTTTGAATGATGGCCATTCTGACTGGTGTGAGGTGATACCCCATTGTAGTTTTGATTTTCATTTCTCTGATAATTAGTGATATTGAGCATTTTTTCATGTGCCTATTGATCACCATTTTTAAATTGTATTGAGTTTTGTTTTTGTTTTTGCTACTAAGTTGTATAATTTTCTTATACATTTTAAATATTAACACCTTACCTTATAAAAGATTTGCAAACATTTCCCCCCATGCCATAGGTTGCTTCTTCATTTGTTGTCTCTTCATTCTTCTGATCTGGAGAAGCTTTTTGTTTTTATGTAGTCCCACTTGTTTATTTTTGCTTTTTTTGATGCCATATTTATAGATGTGTTTTGTTTTTGTTTTTTGTATATATATATATAATTATTGAAGTATAGTCAGTTTACAATGTTGTGTCAATTTGTGGTGTACAGCATAATGCTTCAGTCATACGTGAACATACATATATTCATTTTCATATTCCTTTTCACTGTAAGTTATACAAGATATTGAATATAGTTCCCTGTGCTGTACAGTATGAACTTGTTGTTTATTTTATATATATTAGTTAATATCTGCAAATCTCGAACTCCCAACTTATCTCTTCTGGCACCCTTCCCCCGCAGTAACCATAAGTTTGTTTCTATGCTTGAGTCTGTTTTATCTTTTTTTTTAAAATTCCATGTATAAGTGATATCATGATGTTTTTCTTTCTTTTCCAGGCTTACTTCACTTAGAATGACGTTCTCCAAGGCCATCCATGTTTCTGCAAATGGCATTATTTTATTTTTTATGGCTGAGTAGTAATACTACATTGTATAAATATACCACAACTTCCTTATCCACTCATCTGTCGATGGGCATTTTGGTTTCTTCCATGTCTTGGCTATTGTAAATAGTGCTGCTATGAACATTGGGGTGCAGGTATCTTTTGAAATTAAGTTTCCTTCTGGATAGATGCCCAGGAATGGGATTGCTGGATCAAATGGTTAGTATACTTTTAGTCTTTTGAGGAATCTCCATACTGTTTTCCATAATGGTTGCACCAAAGTACATTCCCACCAAAAGTGTAGGAAGGTTCCCCTTTCTCCACACCCTCTCCAGCATTTATCGTTTGTGGACTTTTGAATTATGGCCATTCTGACTGGTGTGAGGTGATACTACATTGTAGTTTCGATTTGCATTTCTCTGATAATTAGCGATATTGAGCATTTTTTTCATGTGCCTATTGTCCATTTGTATGTCTTCATTGGAGAATTGCTTGTTTAGGTCTTCTGCCCATTTTTGGATTGGGTTGTTTGTTTTTTTCTTATTAAGTTGTATGATCTATTTATATATTCTGGAAATTAAGCCCTTGTCAGTCTCATCTTTTGCAAATATCTTCTCCCATTCCTTAGGTTGTCTTTGTGTTTTGCTTATGGTTTCCGTTGCTGTGCAAAAGCTTTTAAGTTTAATTAGGTCACATTTGTTTATTTTTGCTTTATTTCTATTGCCTGGTAGACTGCCCTAGGAGAACATTGCTAAGATTTATGTCAGATAATGTTTTGCCTGTTTTCTTCTGTGAGGTTTATCATGTCTTGTCTTATGTTTAAGTCTTCAAACATACGAAGCAAGAACATACAATGGAATAAAGACAGTCTCTTCAGAAAATGATGTTGAGAAAACTGGACAGCTGCATGTAAATCAATGAAGTTGGAATACTTCCTCACACCATACACAAAATGGCTAAAGACTTAAACATAAGACAAGATGATAGATTTTTACATATTGACCATGCATCCTGCAACTTTGCTAAACTCTCTTATTAGTTCTAGAAGGCCTTTTTGCCCCCTGGTAGATTCCTTGTGATTTTCTAAGTAGAAAATCACATTATATGCAAATAAGGACAGTCATATTTCATCTTTTTAAATCTGTATGCTTCTGATTTCCTTTCTTTTTGTCTATTGCACAGACTAGGAGTTCTATTACTATGTTGGATAGAAGGGGTGTGAGAGGAGGCATACTTGCCTTCTATCTGACGTTGGGGAAAAACATTCAGTTTTCACAACTAGCCATAGTGTTATTTATAGGTTCTTAACAGATTCCTTTCATCAGGTTGAGGAGATTTCCTTCTATTCCTAGAGTGGAGAATTTTTATCTTAAATGGGTGTTTAATTTAGCCAAATGCTTTTTCTGCATTAAATTATATGATCATGTAATCAGTTTTTGTCTTATTTTGGTACTCTGTTGGTAGGAGCATACACATTAAGGATTGTTATGTCTTACTGGGAAATTGACCTTTATTTCATCCAGGTTTACTTTGATATAATTGACATATAGCACTGTATAAACTCAAGATGTACAACACAGTGTTTTGACTTACCTACATCATGAATTGATTATCACAGTAAGTTTAGTGAACACCCATCATCTCATATAGATACAAAATTTTAAAAACAGGAAAAATTTTTTCATGCGATGAAAATTCTTAGAATTTACTCTTTTAACAACTGTTATATATAACAAATAACAGCATTAATTATATTTATCAGGTTGCACATTACATCCCTAGTACTTATTTATCTTATGACTGGAAGTTTATACCTTTTGACTACCTTCATCCAGTTCTCCCTCCCCAACAAATCTGATCTCTTTTTCTATGAGTTTGTTTTTGAAGTATAATTGACCTACAATACTATATTCATTCCTATCACACAACATAGTGATTCAATATCTATACATTTCAAACTGATCACCACAATAAGTTTAGTTATAATATAGAAACATACAAGGATATTACATAGTTATTGACTAATATATATGTAATTATTTTAAGTTGCTGATCTCTTAGGTTCAAATGCATTCTTAAAACCCTGCATTTTCACTCCCCCACTGACGATTACTGTTTTTGACATCATATTTTACATCTCCTTGTTTTTTGTATCACTTAACTAATTATTGCAGATATAGATGATTTTACTACTTTTGTCTTTTAACCTTCCTACTAATTTATATGCTGCTGATTTACTATCTTTATATTTGTCTTTACCAATGAGATTTTTCCTTTCATCATTTTCATGTGGTTAGGTTTGCGACCTTTTCTTTTTCGTTTAGAGAAATCCTGTTAAAATTTCTTGTAAAGCTTGTTTGGTGGCTAAACTCTTTTAGCTTTTGCTTATCTGTAAAATGCTTGATCTCTCCATCAAATCTGATTGAAATCTTTGCTGGGCAGAATATTCTGGGTTGTAGGTTTTCCCCTTTCATCACTTTAAATATATCATGCCATTTCCTTCTGCCCTGCAGAGTTTCTGCTGAAAAGTCAGCTGATAGCCTTATTGGAGTTCCCTTGTATGTTATTTGTTGGTTTTCCTTTGCTGCTTTTAATATTTTCTCTTTATTTTTAATTACATGTCTTTGTGTGCTCCTCTTTGGGGTGATCCTGTTTGGGACTCTGCACTTCCTGGAATTGTATGCCTGTTTCCTTTCCCAGTTTAGGGAAGTTTTTCAGCTATTGTGTCTTAAAATATGTTCTTTTCACCTTTTCTCTCTGTAGTCTCCTTCTGGGGCCCCTATAATGCAAATGTCAGTATACTTAATATTGTCCCAGAGGTCTCTTAAACTGTCCTTGTTTCTCTTTATTCTTTTTGCTGTTTAGCTGCAGTGATTTCCACTACTCTGTCGTCCAGCTCACTAATCTTCCTCTTTATCATTGAATCTACTGCTGATTCTTTCTAGTGTATTTTCATTTCAGTTATTGTATTCTTCATCTCTGTTTGTTTCTTCTTTGTATTTTTTAAGTCTCTGTTAAAAACTTCTAACTTCTTACTCTGTTTATCCATTCTTTTGAGTTCTTTGAACACTTTTACCATCATTACCTTGACCTCTCTATTGGGTAGGTTGCCTATTTCCACTTCATTTAGTTCTTCTTTGGGGGGTTTATCTTGTTCCTTCATTTTGAAGATATTCCTCTGTTGCCTGATTTGGTGTTTTTATTTCTATATATCTGGTAAGTTGGTTATGTTTCCCAAACTTGGAGAAGTGGCCTTTTGTAGGAGACATTCTATGCAACCCAGCAATGCCCTCTCCTCTGGTCACCAGAGCTATATGTTCTAGGCGTCCCCTTATTTGGGCTGCGTAGGTCTTTCTGCTGTGGTTGGCTGACTACTGTGGGTGGTCTGGAAGGCATGGTTGGCTCCTGGTCCTGTTGGTTCCCAGGCTTTGCTTTTACAGAGACTGCTGGCCACTGTGTGTAGGACTGGATCACAAGAATCTAGTATTATTATATTATTATTTTCCTTATTTCTGAATAGCTCTTTTAAACATTTTTTGAATGGCAGGTCTACTGGCAATAAAGTCCCTTGATTTTATTTGCTTGAGAAAGTCTTTATTTTTCCTTAACTTTTAAAAGACTATTTTACTAGGTAAAGAATTCTAGATTGGTGGGATTTTTCTCTCAACATTTTAAATATTTCATTCCTCTCTCTTCTTCCTTGGTAGTTTCTGAGGAGAAATCAAATGTAATTCTATGTTTTTTGTTTGGTGTCTAATTCTAATTTGAGGAAATTCTCAGTCATTACAGTTGCAAATATTCTTTTTCTTTTGCTCTTTATTCTCCTTTTGGTATTCCCATTATATGCATGTTACACCTCTTGTAGTCATCCCACAGTTCATGGATATTCTATTCAATTTTCCAGTGTTTTTTTCTTTTTGCTTTTCAGTTTTGGAAGTTCCTATTGACATATTCTCAAGATCAGAGATTCTTTCCTCAGCCATAGTCAGGCTATGATCCCATCAAAGGCACCCTTCATTTCTGTTACAATGTTTTTGATTTCTAGGATTTTTTGTTCTTTTTTAGAATTTATGTCTTTCTGCTTACATTGTCCATGTTATTGCATGCTATCTAATTCATTCACTAGAGCCCTTAGCATACATATCACCATTGTTTTAAATTCCTGGTGTGGTAATTCCAGCATCCCTGCCATATATGAGTCTGGTTCTGAGACTTGTTCTGTCTCTTCAAACCGTGGGGGTTTTTTGCCCTTTATTATGCCTTGTAATTTTTAATGATCCCAGACATGATGTAGTGGGTAAAAGAAACTACTGTAAATAGACCTTTAGTAATGTGGTGTGAGGTGTAGGAGGAATCCTATGATCAGTTCTCAGTCTTTTAGTGAGCCTGTGCCTGTGAGCTTCACAAGTGCTTTTCAGTCAGCTTCCCCTTAGGAGGGACAGGATGCTTAAAGTGGGCTAGAGTTCTGTACTTGTGTATTTCCCTTACCCCACATGGAAGGCTAGAGAGGGCTAAAGTTGAGTTTTTCCTCTCCCTTCAGTCAGTTAGTCTCTGAAAAAGCCTTAATAGTTTAGGATCTGGTAAAATAGTTTTTCTCGAGGGCAGACTTTGTTAAGAACAAAATGCTCTGGTATATTGTTAAATAGTTACTTTTTCCCTGCTGGACATATAAGGGGATTTTTCTCCAGTATTCATTTTGAGGACCTGGTATGGCTGTTTGAGGTAAAACTCATGAAAGCATGACCCCTCTTCATGACTGCATCTCCCTGGAGTATTTAATTGTCAGGCCTGTCCACATTGAGCCTTCAGCAATTCATCCATTACAGTTCAGATTTTCCTACCTCACTACTGATTCTTGTATAAGTTTCTACTCATGGGTTTCTGCTCTGGTAAGTTGTCATTATATGGATTTGACTGTCCATGTCTCCAGTCTGGGGGATGCAGAGGTTTGCCCTGTGATTTCACTTCTCTAATGGATCTAAGAAGAGTTGTTGAATTTTCAGTTTGTTCAGTTTTTTATTTGTTGTTAGGATGGAGTGATGACTTCCAAGTTCCTTACATGCCAGACTAGAAATTGCTAGTCTCTATTTGCTTTTTAATCCTCTTTGTATTTTAATCATTTCTCTAAGGCTTACAATACCTAATTTTACATAGTCAAATTATTTAACCACTTCTAGTAAAATGTAGAACACTTGCAGCCACATAAGTCCCTTCATCTACCTATTACTGAACTTTTAAAAAATATATAGTTGTCATATGTCTAACACCAATATACATTTAAAACCCCATAAAATGATGTTGCAAATTTGACTTTCAACATTCATAATATTTTTTTAAATATTAAAAGGAAAATACAGCTTTTATATTTACTTTGATGTCTATCATTTTGCTCATCCTTCATGCCTTAGAACAAAATCTCTTTGGTTTCATATCCCTTTAACCTGAATATCTTTTTTTTCACTTTTCTTTTTTTGTTTTTATTAATAGACTTTATTTTTTAGAGCAGTTTCAGGTTCACAGCAGAATTGAGCAGAAAATACAGAGAGTTCACACATAGTCCTCACCTACACATATATACTCCCCTACCCTCAACATCCCTTATCAGTGTGGCATATCTGGTACAATCAATGAACCAACATGGACATGTTATTATCAACCAAAGTCCATAGTTTACATTAGGGTTCACTCTTGATGTGGTACATTCTATGGGTTTTGACAAATGCATAATGACATGTAGCTACCATTGTAGTATCATACAGAGTAATTTCACTGCCCTAAAAATCCCTTGTGCTCCATCTATTCATTCCTCCCTTCCTCCATCTCCCCAAACCTCTGGAAACCATGATCTTTTTATTGTTTCTGTAGCTGTGCCTTTTCCAGAATATCATTTGGTTGGAATTGTAGTTTGTAGACCTTTCAGACTGGTTTCTTTCATTTAGTAATATGTCTTTTAAGTTTCTTCCAAGTCTTTCATGGCTTGATAGCTCATTGCCTTTTTTTCTAAATGCACATATATTTTCTAATTTACATATATGTACTGTTCATTGTTTCTAAGGACATTTATAGCTTTAGCTTTTTAAACTTACATATTTATCAAAGGAATAAAGTCAACCGCAAAATAAAAATTAATTCAAAAAGATACACATACCATGCTATTAACAGAAATATTATTTATAATTGCCAAGACATGGAAGCATCTGAAGTGCACATCAATAATTGAACAGATAATGAAGATTTTATATATATAATATACATATAAAGGAATATAGCTCACCTATAGAAAAGAAGCATATTTTTCCATTTGTGGCCCTTCATTTACTTTTTTTTTTTTTTTCACTTCAAAACCCAGAATTTTTTAACAGGCAGAAGCATTTCTATGACATCAAAACAACAAAATACTGAGAAATAAACTTAACAAAGGAGGTTACCTATACTCTGAAAACCTAAATGACACAAAGAAATGGAAAGATTTCTCGTGCTCCTGGATTGGAAGAATTAACACTATCAAAATGGCCACACTACCCAAAGTAATCCACAGATCTAATGCAACCCCCATCAAAATACTTGTGACATTCCTCACAGAAATAGAAAAAACAATTCCAAAATTTATAAGGAACCACAAAAGACCCCGAACAGCCAAAGCAATCTTTTGTAGGTCTCTTTTTTTCTCTTGTTCTTCTTTTTGTTCTCTTTTCTTGTGGTTTGATACTAGAAAAGGTCACTAAACATTTGTTGTAAAGCTTGTTTGCTGGTGCTAAAAACTTTTTTTCTTATGCATTCATTTTTAAAAATATGTTTTGTTGAGTTATAGTCATTTTACAATGCTGTGTCAAATTCCAGTATAGAGCACAATTTTTCAGTTATACATGAACATACTTACACTCATTGTCATATTCTTTTTCACAGTGAGCTATCACAAGATCTTCTATATACTACCCTGTACTATACAGTATAATCTTGTTTATCTATTCTACATATGCCTATAAGTATCTATAAATTGTGAACTCCCAGTCTGTCCCTTCCCACCCCCCTGCCCCTTGGCAACCATGAGTTTGTATTTTATGTCTATGAGTCTACTTCAGTTTTGTATATATGTTCTTTTTTTTTTAAGATGCCACATACAAGCAATCTCATGTGATAATTTTCTTTCTCTTTCTGGATTACATCACTTAGAATGACATTATCCAGGGACATCCATGGGGACATCCACGTTGCTGCAAATGGCATTATGTTGTCATTTTTCATGGCTGAATAGTATGCCGTTGTATAAATATACCACCACTTCTTTATCCAGTCATCTGTTGATGGATATTTAGGCTGTTTCCATGTCTTGGCTATTGTTAATAGTGTTGCTATGAACATTGGGGTGCAGGTGTCATTTTGAAGTAGGGTTTCTTCTGGTTATATGCCCAGGAGCGGGATTCCTGGGTCATATGGTAACTCTATTCCTAGTCTTTTGAGGAATCTCCATACTGTTTTCCACAGTGTCTGCACCAAACTGCATTCCCACCAGCAGAGTAAGAGGGTTCCCTTTACTCCACAGCCTCTCCAGCATTTGTCATTTGTGGACTTTTGAATGATGGCCATTCTGAGTGGAGTGAGGTGATACCTCATTATAGTTTCGATTTGCATTTCTCTGTTAATTAGTGATATTGAGCATTTTTTCATGTGCCTATTGATCATTTGTATTTCTTCCTTGGAGAATTGCTTAAGTCTTCTGCCCATTTTTGGATTGGGTTGTTTGTTTTTTTCTTATTATGTCTTATGAGCTGATTATATATTCTGGAGATTAAGCCTTTGTTGGTTTCACATTTTGCAAAAATTTTCTTCCATTCCATAGGTTGTAGTTTTGTTTTACTTATGGTTTCTTTTGCTGTGCAGAAGCTTGTGAGTTTAATTAGGTCCCATTTGTTTATTATTCCTCTTATTTCTATTGCTTGTGTAGACTGCCTTAGAAGAACATTTTTGAGATGTATGTGACATAATGTTTTACATATGTTTGCATCTAGGAGGTTTATTGTGTATTGTCTTATGTTTAACTCTTTAATCCATTTTGAGTTGATTTTTGTGTATGGTGTAAGGGAGTGTTCTAGCTTCATTGATTTACATGCTGCTGTCCAGTTTTCCCAACACCATTTGCTGAAGAGACTGTCTTTATTCCATTGTATATTCTTGCCTCCTTTGTCAAAGATGAGTTGACCAAAAGTTTGTGGGTTCATTTCTGGGCTATCTAATCTGTTCCATTGGTCTATATGTCTGTTTTTGTACCAATATCATGCTGTTTTGATGATTGTAGCTCTATAGTATTGTCTGAAGTCTGGGAGAGTTACTCCTCCAGCCTCTTTTTCTTCAGTAATGCTTTGGCAATTCTAGGTCTTTTGTGGTTCCTTATAAATTTTATTATGATTTTTCCTACTTCTGTGAAATGTGTCCTGGGTAATTTGATAGGGATTGCATTAAATCTGTAGATTTCCTTGGGCAGTATGACCATTTTAACAATATTGATTCTTCCAATCCAGGAGCATGGGATATCTTTCCATTTTTTTAAGTCTTCTTTAATTTCCTTCATCAATGGTTTATAGTTTTCCATTTATAAGTCGTTCACCTCCTTGGTTCGATTTATTCCTAGGTATTTTATTACTTTGGGTGCTATTTTAAAGGGATCGTTTTTTATTTTCTTTTTCTTTTGATTCATCATAAGCGTAAAGAAATCCCACTCCTGGGCATATATCCAGAAGGAACCCTACTCCAAAATGACAATTGCACCCCAATGTTCATAGCAGCGCTATTTACAGTAGCCAAGACATGGAAACAGCCCAAATGTCCATCAACAGATGACTGGATAAAGAAGTGGTGGTATATTTATACAATGGAATACTATTCAGCCATAAAAACCGACAACATAATGCCATTTGTAGCAACATGGATGTTCCTGGAGAATGTCATTCTAAGTGAAGTAATCCAGAAAGAGAAAGAAAAAATACCATATGAGATCGCTCATATGTGGAATCTAAAAAACAACAAAATAGATCGTAAATACAAAACAGAAACAGACTCATAGACATAGAATACAAATTTGTGGTTACCAAGGTGGTGGGGGGTGTTAAAGGACAGACTGGGATTTCAAAATTTGTAGGTACTGACAGACATATGTGACTAAATAAACAAGATTATACTGTATAGCACAGGGAAGTATATACAAGATCTTGTGGCAGCTCACATGAGAAAAATATGTGACAATGAATATATGTATGTTCATGTATAACTGAAAAATTGTGCTCCCAATTGGAATTTGACACAACAGTGTAAAATGACTGGAACTCAATAAAATAAGTTTAAAAAATTAAAAAATAAAATAAAATTTATGGTTTCTATTTCTCTGCCAAGAAAGTGTGTTTATCTTTATCTCATGGAGTATAGTTAAAATATTTTCTTTAAGGTCTTTGTCTTATCATTCCAACATTTTGGTCCTCTTAGGTTTGATGTGATTGGATTATCCTTTATGTTGAAATTTGGTCATGTTTTCCTGTTTTTTTATGTTGCATAGTTTTGGATTATATCTTGAACTTTTTAATCTTATGTTGTGTAGACTCTGTATTATGTTTAAATCCTCTGGAGATTTTTCTTGCTGTTCTTTTATAGACAGTCAGCCCAGTTATGTTCAAACCACAAGTTCTGTCATTCATTCTGTGAGCATGGATCTAATCTCAGTTCAACTTTCAAAGCCTTTCCTATGTTAAACTGGTTCTGTCTCAGGCGTGTATCATGCAGGGGTTAGTCTGAGACTTAGATCATGTTTTAAAACTATTTCATTCATAAGGGTTTTGTTAAGCTGCTTTGGTTCTGTCCCAACTATGTGCAGTTCAGCAGTAAGCCCAAGATAATGTCGGTTTGTATACAGAACTAATGGATCCTTTTCTTTTGTTTTCCCCTTCTCAGAATCCCTTCCAACACTTCTGGGCCCACAAGGTCCCTTTTTCCATTTTCTCTGACCCAAAATATGGGCTTTCATTTGGGATTTTAGCTGTCCATGCCACTGCTCTGTCATGCATCTCCTCGACTTTTGTTTGCTTTGTTTTCTTTTCAAAGTCCTTGGATATTTGGTTTCTGCATTCATCCAGAACTTTTTGTTGTAATCAGGTAAAGAATTAGGCTGCCAATTGTGCCCTGGCATGCTAGATGAAGAATTCCTGAATGACCTTTTAAATCACTTAACCTCTCTTAGACTCAGTTTCCCTATCTGTAGGATGTGAGTATAATCCTTGTTTTATTAACTTCTCAATTGTTTGAATGGTAAAGTGAGATACTGTATATGAATGGATGATTATATATCAACCTTTCTCCTGTTAACATGGTTCCCACTCAGTATCACTGGTAAGTAATGGGAAAATCTTCTGAAGAAAAATTTTAACGTTTTATTGGGAAACAATTTTAGACTTCTAGAAAAGTTGCAAAAATAGTACAAGGAGCTCACATATATCCTTCACCAGTTTCTTCTAATGTTAATAATTTATATAACCAGATCATAATTATCAAAACTAGGAAATTAATAGTTAATTTGATGCTATTAACTGAATTATAAATGTTATAACAATTTCACTAGTTTTTCTTTGAATGTCCCTTTTCTGTTCTAGTAGCCAAATCAAGGTTCCACATTGCATTTAATTATTGATACTCTTTAGTCTACCACAATCTGGAGTATTTCCTCAATCTTTTGTCTTCCATGACCTTGACACTTTTAATGAATATTTGTCAATTGTTTTGTAGAATGGCTCTGAATTTTAATACATCTGATATTTTATCTTGAATAGATCAGTTATTGATTTTTGGTGAGTACAACACAGAAATGATGTTATGCGTTATATCACATCATATCCACGTGAAGTTGGCACATTTTATTTACTGGGGATGTTAACTAATCTCTTGGTAAAGGTGATATCTACTGGAAGTGAAAATGTACTAATTATCCCTGTAGAAATAAATATAGGTGATATGTGTATTGAATAGATAATTTGAGATTATGCAAACTATTCTATTTCTCCTCAAACTTTCACTTGCTAATGTTAGCATGCATCAATTTATCTGGCCTATGAAAATTATTACTGTGATATTTGCCTAATTGTGAGTTTCCATTTTTCTTATTTCTTTTACATTTATTAATTGGAATTCTTCTGTAAGAAAGAGCTCTCACCTTGTCCTGTTTATTTATTTACTTGATTATTCAATTGTTTATTTATATCACTATGGACTCATGCATATTTACTTTATTTTGTGGATTATTAATTAAGTACTGTCATTATTTACTTTGTTGCTCAAATGGTTTTAGCTTTGGCTTTAAGAACTCCTTCAGGTTGGCTCCTTGTCCTTTCAGTATGTCCCCAATCTATTTCAACATGCCCTTACTTTCTGGCACAGAAAGTGTGCTAGGCTTATCTTATAGTTTTCCTGCCAGAGTCCTGGGATCAACCTCTTCTCTGAGAAACGTAGTTTCTTTTTTTAAGAATGGTAGCTAGAAACTAATGGGCTCTAGGTATGCTTGTTGCTAATGGAATTTTATTACTCTTAGGACCTTTTGGTGGACTGAGCTAGGAAATATATCTATGTATACTAACACACACACATATCACATCTATATTTATTTTTTCATTTAGCTATCTCTTATCTATATCTCTGATTCCATTTCAACATATTCTGTTCATTCTAACCTCCCCTCTACCTATATTTGTAACTTCTTCTGGCTGTAGGAAATCTAACTATAATTATCTCTCCCGTGTGAGAAAAAAATTTACAAAGTAGATTACAGTATTTGTGTACAATAGTTTTTGTCTTTAGCCTTACAGCAACCAATCACAATACAATTTTCCAAAGTTACTTGCTATATTAGTTTTCTAGGGCTGCTGTAAGAAAGTACAAAAAACTGGGTGGCTTAAAATAACATAAATGTATTGTCTCACAGTTCTAGAGGCTAGAAATCCAAAATCAAGGAGTCAACAGAGTTGGTTCCTTCTCAGGGTGTGAAGTAGAATCTGTTACATACCTTTCTCCCAGCTTCTGATGGTTTGCTAGCAATCCTTGGCTTTTAAATTCATCACTCCAATCTCTGCCTTCATCTTCACATGGTGCTCTTCCTTTGTCTTTATCTCTTCACATTATCTTCCCTCTGTGTATATCTGCCTGTATGTCCAAATTGACCCTTTATATAAGGACATCAGTCATATTGGATTAAAGCCCATCTAAACGACCTCATTTTAACTTGATTACCTGTTTAAAGACCCTATTTCCAAATAAAATCACTTTCTAAGATACTGGGGGTTAGTACCTCAACATATCTTTTTGGAGAGGTGCAATTCAATCCATAACTATATTTGTTATTTTCTTATCCACCTGCTTCAGTTATACTGTGATTTTATTATGCATTTTAATATAGTCATATATACTTGTGATTGTTTTTATTCAATTTACTTATTTATTTTGGAGGTATGTGAAACATTACAAGGTACTAAGAGTCAAAATTACACAAAAAAGCATACTCAGGCAAGGGTCGCTCTTTCCTCATCCTTACTACCTTATCCCATTTTCCCATTCTGTCCCCTCACTTTTCATAACCACCTAGATAACAAATCTTTTTAGTTTCTGGTTTATTCTTCCTGTATTTCTTTTGCACAAATGAGCAAATACATACTGATTTTCTTACATATCCTTTTCTTCTTTCATAAAGAGTAATATACTATAGATAGTCTTTTATATGTTACTTTCTTCACTTAACAGCATGTCTTGGAAATCATGCTAAGTCAGTTCATAGCTTTGTCATAGTTTTTTATAGCTACATAGTACTTGTGACAAGACAGACTCTGAGGGTACTCCATTATCTCTGCCTCCTAATATTCATGTCCTTGTATAGTTCCCTCCTCTTGAATGTAGACATGATTTATGACTTGCCTCTAACCAATAGAATATGGCAAAGGTGATAGGATGTCACATCCATGATTATGTTGCATAAGACTGTAATGTCTATCTTTCTAGCAGATTGTATTGTCTCTCCCTTGCTAGCTTTAAGGAAGGAAGCCACCATGTGGAGAAGTCCACATGGCAAGGAACTGTAGGAAGCCTCTAGTTGCTGAGGACAAATTCCAGCTGACAGCTAACAAATAGCTGAAGCTCTCAGTCTAACAGTCCACAAGGAACCAAATCCTGCCAACAGCCATATGATCTTGGAAATGCATCTTTTCCAAGTTTAGCCTCAGATAAGTCTCAGCACTGGTCAACACCTTGATTGCATCTTTTAAGAGTCTCTGAAACAGAATATTCAGCTAAAATATGTCAAGACTGCTGACCCAGAGAAACTTTGAAATAATAAACATGTGATTTTAAAGTCACTAAGTTTGTCGTAATTTATTTCACAGAAATACATACTAATGTAGTACTTCATTGTTTAGAAATACCATGGTTTATTTGACTACTTTCTTACGTGTGACCATTTAGGTTGTTTCCTAATATTTTGCAATTGCAAAAAAAATTGCAGTAAACAAGCTTGTGCGTGTGTATTTTCATGTTGTTGGAAGTGTGTCTTCAGGGTAGATTCCTAGAAGCAGAATTGCTCAGTCAAAATAAAAGTGCATGTGTGGTTTTGTTAGATATTGTCCAATTTCATTCCAGAAGAGTTATACCAGTTGGAATTCCTACCAGTAATATATCAGAATACCTGTTTCCCCACAACCTAACAAACAGAATGTGTTTTTACACTTTTTAATCTTTTCCAGTCAGAAAGTTGAGAAATGGTGTTCTTTTAATTAGATTTTATCTAATTATGAGTGATTTATTTTCCTCTTAGGTTTGAGACCCATTTTTAATTTTTCTTTGGGAATGGATAAATAGTATTTGGGGAACTTAGAGAGTGAATCTATTCAATATATCAGGATCTCCAGAGTCCAAGATGAGTTTCAGGAATTATATTCAAGGTACCAAAGGTTTTTAATAAAGCTAATTGAATAAAAGGTCTATGTGAATGGGTTGGTTAGTTCCTTAACTAAAATTTTATCTGAGGACCTTGGTTGTTATTTGCATTGAAATGATGTGAGAAGAATCTTTTCAGAAATCATGCTAGCTGAAAGTGGCATAGTAGTGGAAGGAGCAAGAGTTTTGGAGTTAATAAGATCTGAGTTTGATTATTAGATCTGTTTTCATACTAGGAAAGTGAACTTAAGGAATTGACTAGACTTCTCTGTGGCTTGTTTTTTTTTTTTCACCTGTGAAAAACAGAAATAATAATACCTACTTCTGGTGGTTGTTGTGAGGGTTAAATATGATAGTATATGTATAGTTCCTAGCATATGAAAGGCTCTTCATAAATGTAAGTTGTATTTTTTCCTTTCTTTTCCCTTATCCCTCTTATCAATCAAAGAAAAAAATATCAAGGCTAAAAATCACAAAAATAAGTAATAAAATAAAATAATGGCCCATCTTTTGGGCCTTTAGGAACCATCTCAAAGAATTTATCCCAAAACTCAAAGTTAAACACAGAAGTGCTATTCTTGGTTGGAATACCTCCCCTTTTCTCTCTGCTTCTCCAAACCTTCTTCTATCTGAATTTCATCAGCACTAACAACCTATGCCACAAACTCAAACACTTAATGATTTTTACCCAATTTGTTCAATAAGAATTTGTCGAGCACCTACTATGCTGGATTCATTACCATTGTCACACACCACACAATGTTAAAGTATGAAAAGACTTTAGATATGACCTGATGTAACTTCATCCTTTTACCTATTTTGCATGCTGGCTCCTCTAACCCTGTGTGTTGTGTGTGCTTATTTTTCTCATCTCATTTTTTCTTAAGTTCATGTTTAACTACTGTGGGAGAGATTAGCAATAAACAGCTAATCATACTTATAAAATGTTTTTCTTATACTCCACTTTATGCTTTTGTTATTCTTGATCTTTAAAAGTTAAATGGCCTTTCCCTGAATAGACAAGGCTATCTTGAGAAAAAGAAGGAAGACTAGAAGCATCATGCACCTTGATTTCAAATTATATGACAAAGCTATAGTAATCAAAGCAGTATGGTATTAGCATAAAAACAAGGCACACAAATCAACAGAATAGAAGAGAGAGCCCAGAAATAAGCCCATGCACATATGGTCAATTAATTTACAACAAAGGAGCTAAGAATATACAATGGAGGAAGGACAATCTCTTATTTTTGGACTGGTGTTGGAAAAAGTGGACAGCCACATGCAAAATAATGAAACTGGACCACTATCTTACCCATATACAAAAGCTAACTCAAAATAGATTAAAGATTTGAATGCAAGACTTGAAACCATAAAACTCCTAGAAGAAAACCTAGGCAGTGTGCTTTTTGACTTAGGTCTTAATGATGATTTTTTGGGGTTTGACACCAAAAGCATAGGCCTTAACAAAATTTTTTTTGGATCTGTGTCCTCAAGCAAGGGCAACAAAAGCAAAACTAAACAAGTGAGACTACCTCAAACCAAAAAGCTTCTACACAGCAAAGGAAACTACCAATGACAAAATGAAAAGGCAACCTACTGAATGGAAGGAAATATTGCAAATTATATATCTGATAAGGAGTTAATATCCAAAATATATAAAGAACTCATACAACTTAACAGTGAAAAAAAAAACCCCAAGCAATCCAACTGAAAAATGGGCAGAGGATCTGCATAGACATTTTTCTAAAGAAGGCATACAGATAGCCAGCAGGTACATAAAAAAATGTGCAACATTGCTAACCATCAGGGTCAGGGAAATGCAAACCAAAACCACAATGAGATATCATCTCACACATTTAAGAATGACTCATCAAAAAGGGAACAAATAACAAGTGTTGGTGTTGATGTGGAGAAAAGGAAACCCTTTTGCACTATTGGTGGAAATGTAAACTGGTTTAGCCACTATGGAAAACACTATGGGGAGTCCACAAAAATTAAACGTAGAACTACCATGTGATCCAGCAATTCCACTTCTGGGTATTTAACCAAAGAAAATGAAAACACTAACTCAAAAAGATATGTGCATGCCTATGTTTATTGCAGCATTATTTACAATAGCCAAGATAGAGAAACAACCTAAGTGTTATCAACAAATGAATGGATAAAGAAAATATGGTATACAGACACACACACAAAAATATTATTCAGCCATAAAAAGAAGGAAATCTTGCAATTTATGACAACATAGTTGAATATTGAGAGCATTATGCTAAGTGAAATATATCAGACTGGGAAAGTCAAACACTGTAATGATCTCACTTATATGTGGAATCTAAAAAAAAAAAATCAAACAAGTTCATAGATACAGAGAACACACTGGTGGTTGTGAGATACAGTGGGTAGGGGAAGAGAGTCAAAAGGTACAAACTTCCAGTTATAAAAAAATAAGTCATGGGAATATAATGCAGAGCATGGTGACTATGGTTAATAATACTATGTTGCATATTTGAAAGTTGCTAAGAGAGTAAATCTTAAAAGTTCTCATCATAAGAAAACATTCTATAACTATGTATGGTGACAGTAGTTAACTAGACTTATTGGAGTGATCATTTCACAGCATATATAAATATCAAATCACTATGCTGTACACATGAAGCCAATATAATGTTGTATGTCAATTCTATCTCAATAAAAAAGTAAATAGTCTTTGATAATGGATCTATCTTATATTGCTTTATTAAGACCTAATACTTCTTGTCATTCCATTCTTTATCCTCTCCCTTTATGGAATTGTTCTCATTAATTAAAACTATTTTAAACATTGAAAAAAGCTCACTGAAAAAAATGTGAAATGAACATATGTATGTTCATATGTAACTGAAAAATTGTGCTCTACACTGGAATTTGACACAACATTGTAAAATGACTATAATTCAATAAAATGTTAAAAAAATTGCAGATTAGATTACAGATTTAAAAGATTAAAAAGAAAAAGCCACTTTAATGATTACAGATTAGAGGGACTAAGTCCAGAGGAAGGAAGTCCCTTACCCAATATTTCATAGAAAATTAGTAGCAGAATCATGATTAGAATCCAGGTTTTCTGACACTCAGGTCAATGTTAATCCTACAGTTTGTGGTCGTTTTTCTGATTCTTTTTATACAGTCCATAAATTAACCCAAGAACCTCTGTGAGAAGAGTGAAACAACCTAAAATTAGTAAGTATCTAACAGCAGGCTGGCTGCCCAGGGCAACGTACTGCTGATGGATGGTGAGATTTCAACAGATGGATCTCTCAGTTCCTTTCCAAACTCCAGCTAGTTGATAAATGAATCACGCCTTTCTCACTACTCTGACAGGATTGCTGCTGTTTCCTCTGGCCTCCCTGTGCTCAGGCTAGACTTATTAGTGGAAAGAAGAAGGAACACTTAGAGATTTGGGTCTGGGACTTGGATTTTTAACTTGTTTCCAAGTCAGAAGCAAACAGAACACATTATGGTTAAGAACAGCTCTGATATACAGGTTTCGTTATCCTCAAACTTCATCCTGAGGCCTGTAGTTATCCTGAGAAGAGACAAGGAAGGACAAAACCTGGTCAGTCTCAGGTCACCGAATTCAATTTAATTCAATTCAATGCAGTATTTTCAATGTTCCAGGAGCTGTGATACCTCCAGGGATACAGCAATTAGTGTAACACTGTTTCTGTCTTCAAGCAACTTACAGTCTAGTAAAGTTCACTGTCATGAACGCAAATCATTGTTATGCAAGGAAGTTTGTAACAGATACTATAAAAGAAGCCCAAGTAGTATTCAGTGAGAATAGAAAGAGAGAAACAGTTACTATGCAGTGAGGCACATAAGATTAACTTCTTGAAAGGGGTGATATTTGAGTTAAGCTCTGAAGATTAGAAGTTTGGTGACTGGAGAAGGCAATACAAAGACCAGGAGGTGTGAAATGTACTAACCTAACTCTAAGCAGGAATCATAAGAGTTTAGGATGAGTATAAGGATATATAGAACATGTCTCTCTCAGGGTCAGATGGTGGAAAACTTGAAAAGCTATGTTAAGTGTTTAGACTTTAAAATGTAGGCAGATTTTTGAGAAAAATAATGATGTGATTCAAATTTTGTTTTAAAAGAATAACTGACAGCACTGTGGAGCTTATAGAAAAGGGTAACAATACTAGAAGCAGGGAGAAGCTATTGCAGTAGATCAGGTGAGAAATGATGATGGTCTGGGCTAGGACAATGGCAGTGGGATGGAAGAAAGGAGAGCTAGATCAAAAAGATATTCTGGAAGTGGAATGTATGGAATAGACAAATTAATTTAGTGTTTCTGGTGAGGGAAAGGAAAGAGGCAAAAATTTATTCTATATGACTAGTTGAACCATGATTATTTAAAGTAGGGAATAAGGAGGAGAAACAGGTTTGGGAGGTGGAGAGATGATAGAAATTTTGAATAAGAGGGGCCTATGTTATATCCAGGTGGAAATTGTGTGGTTAGCTGATGGATATAGAAGTCTGAAGCTCAGGAAAAAAAAGTTGGGCTGTAAGTCAAGATTTGAGAGTTATTAAAACATGGCAGCTGAAGTGATTGAATGACAACAACCAAAAAGAGAGAATGGACTGAGAAGAGAAAGGAATCACGAATCTGAAAAAGAATACACACACACACACACACACACACACACACACACACACACACACACACCTGAATCACTTTGCTATACACCTGAAATTAATACAACATTGTAAATCAACTATACTTCAATTTTTAAAAAGAATTGGAATCTTTGATAATCGCCCAATTGTCCCCAACTGGGATCTGGACCCATCTTTCTATTATATGCAGAAACATATTAATGTGAGTGAAAACTGAATTTGAGAAGTTTTACTTTTTCCCTTCCACAATTCTTTACTTCCTAAGCTTTTTGTCACAAGCATTAATTACTCTTAAAAAAGAAAGACAAAAAAAAGAAAAAAAGTATATTAAAGAAATACATTATAAAATTTTGAAAAGAAAAAATTATTCTATCTTGACCAATATAACAAAACTATTTTTATTTCTTTATGTTTATTCCCAGTCCAATTTGTAATAATGTGTTTACATAGCTATAATTGGAGTTCACGTATGGTTGTTGTCCTTTGTTAAAATTTGGTTTTTCATTTAAATTCACAGTTTACATATATACCCTTTTTCATGCTGTATGGAATTCCATCAGGTTAATGTACCATAATTTACTTACTTAGTTCCCTATTGTACCAAATATAGTTTCAAAAGTCATTAATAAGAAGAACTTGACTGATGCTTTCCTTCATTCTCTCATAAGGACACTGGTGAGAATGAAGGAGAATTCAGTTCTGCATGATTTAAGCCTACTAGTCTGCAAATCATTTAACAGCATAAAAATCAAAAGTCATGATTCACAAAGAAAACTGTTTCTATTTGATCACTGCCTGTAAGTTAAAATTCTTCCTTCTACAAGTTTCCCAGTTCAAGTATGAGACCATGCCTTTAAATGTAATTTCACAGTTTATTCAGAGCTCATAAACAGCCTACCACTCATCTTCCTTAATATGTTCTGAGATAGGACTTCAGATAAGCCCTTAGTCCATAGCATCCTAAACCAAACCTACCCTACCTAACCCTGCCCCTTAGCTTCTGGGGACTGTGCCCTGCAAATCTTAGCTCTTTACCATTTATGACTCTGGCTTTCAACTCACTGCTCCATCCTTCCATTTATGGTTTATCTTTTCCCTCCTTTCCTCCCTCTCTCTTCTCTCCTGGCTTAGTGTTCCTCATATTTCCCCAGTTTTGGACCTTTCCACTTTGACTGCAAGACCATCTCAAGAATAAGCTTCAAATCCTCTTTGGCAAGTGGGGCCCAGCTTTCCTGAGCCCTGTAGGATCAAGTACTGATCTGCAATTTACTGACTTTTTCTTTTAATAAATCAACCTTCCCTCCAAGCATTACATTTATTTGACTTTTACTCCTCTGCATTGTCTAACTCTGGGGAGCAATTTAGAATGTCAGAATAACCATGGCTATTCTTCTGTAATTGTAGATTCACAGTCAGGTCTAATATACAGCATTCTCAGTTTCAGTAGAAAGTGTAAACTCTAAATGTGAATTATTATTTTTATAATAGTTATATAATACCCGTTATAAGCAAAAACAACAATGAGTCTGAACAGACATGATATGATCACACTTGTGGTTTCAGGCTGCCTAAATGAATTGATTTATTTTTCCACTTAAAAACTGACACTTCTTTCTGAGACAATATTTGATGGTGTTTGGACTTGCCTGATCATAAGCTTTCTTTGCCTCCCCAGTGAATATTAAATAAATCCCAATTCTTTAGCATGACAGTCTGGACCTTCTTATCACCCACACTGAATTCTTTCCAGTCTTATTTGTTATTATTCACCCTTGAATACCTAATATCAAACCTCTGTTTATTTTGCTTTCCTCCTGGAGTGCTATTTCCTAATAAATGACCTTTTGGGCATTTACCAAATACTAGACACTAGGTTAAGAATTTCACATGCAAAAAAAAAAAAAAAAAGAAAAAAGAAAGAAAGAAAGAAAAGAAAAGAATTCCACATGCATCATATCTCAAACAATCCTCAAAATAGTCTGATGTAATAGGTATTGTTATTACCTGCCCCTACCCTCCATATTTATAGATGAGGAAACTGTTGCTTAAAGAAGTTAAATAACTTGGCAAATGATACAGAGGTAATTAGTGATGGCATAGAGACTTGAACTCAATTTAGTCTTAATCTGGAGCCCATATACTTCAATACATTTATTGTACCTGCCAGTATCTTTCAATGCCTAAGTTAAATGAGAATCTATGCTTTAGAGATGATCCAATTTTTCTCAGTAAATCCTGTAATCAATCAGTGGCCCAGTTGGTTAAGTTGAGCCTCCTGCTTGAAAAGTGAGGTCATGGGAAATAGACTGTGACATTTGCCTTTTCCTTCCTTTCTTATCCTATAATGTTATGTGTTCAGGTTTGAAAAAGCAGGCACTTGTGGTGGCTGCTAATTTCCTCCTATATACTTTGCCTCCAATTAGGTTATGCCGTCATCAAGTAAGTGGTGGTAACTTCTTTGTAGCCATGTGGCCTCAACAACTAGCCATGATGAAGTGAGGGAAAGAGAAGAGTATGTTTTTCTTCAAGTATATTTTTCTAAGAAAATAGAACTTTTAAACCATCTCTAATATACATATTCAAGTAAGGGGGCTTTCACTTTAAGAAACTCAAATAACTTCTTGTACTTCAGTTTCTTTGTCTTTAAAATGGGCTAATAATATTACATGTACCATAGAGTTATTGTTAGAATTAAATTTGTAAATACATGTAAAGTGACAAGCATATAGGAAGGGCTAGTATTTCTTCATGTAAGATATCACATTTATATTATCAATATTATTTGACAGATTTTAGGATTACATTTAAAGAAATACAAACACCTGGGTATACTTGGACACATAACTCATAAATTCATACGATTTTCTGGGCTATGGTACCAGATTGAATTTTCCAATGTGGTTCCAAACTGAGGATAACCCTCTTCCTCAAGACTTCTAGTACCAGACAGGTAGCCACAGAGCAATACTAGAATCTTTTAAAACTGTATTTTAAGGACAGGGGTTCCAGATGACCTGTGGGGCATAATTGCACTGACAAATATTTACTGAATATTTGTTATGAACTATTTATATTGTGACATTGCTTTTTGCAATCCCTTGACCCTTGAGCTGACAATCAACTTTTTAGGGAACAGTGTAGAAAAAAGCCCATATTTTAAGTTACTACAAAGCCAAGATTTTAACAAGAATAAACAAAGTAGCAGTGGTTCCTGTCTTCATACTCTTGCTGTTTTTAAAGAACAGGTATTAAAAACCTGAAGTTTCAAGACTTAACAAGTTAATAAATGCCACTGAAATTCAGAATTTTTCTAGTATCTAAAACAGGGATAAAATGGTATTGTTTTGCTGGCTCATTGTGATAAAAGGAAACCACATTACTGTTGGGAAACAATCCAGAAATAATTGAGAACACATCATTGTCCTTGAATGGGGGTATTGTTACACCTTCTTTAGTCTCTGTTGAGCATTATAACATTTCTGACAGCCAAATATAAAAGCAAATTTTTGAGCTTCATGATTGACTAACATATTTTTTATTTTACATTTAATGATGTTTTGTAAAAACCACAACCCCAAGCAACTATAAACTTAAGCAAGGTCTTTTTTTTCATCTGAACCTGAAAAGTAGCCACATATTCTGCTCAATAAAGCAACAGAGACCAAATAAATAAATTTGAAACCCCTTTTACATGGAATTAAATAAAATGTTGTATGTCTCTTGACTGTCTGCCACAGTTGTAAATGTTGGAAGCATTTGAAGTTTAAGAAGACTTCAGAAGCAGCAGCCAGCATCAATTTGTTTTTTACTGAATATTTCCTCACTCTAAGGCAGAATGAAACAATCAGCTACTATTTTCCATTAAGTATAAGGCTGCAATCACGCACGTTGTTCTATATAGTATCTCTATAATAATCATTGCCCTGTAATTCTGAGTACATTAAGACAGACACAAAGTTGGGAAGATGTGACAGGCAAGATTCACTCTGCAGGCATGAGTGCTGTAGTGGGCTTCTGCATGTAAAGCTGAAAGCAGAAGTTAGACCTCTGGAAATCTTCATCTGTGCCTAGTTATGGAAGGAATGAAAAGCATATGATCTCATAATCAAAATGTATGCACTGACCACATAAATTTATCAATTAAGTAACCATTAAACATCTTATGTATGTTCAGTCTTGTACTAGGCTCTATCTGTGGGAGATTCAGAAGAAATAAAATATAATTCCCACTATAGAATATTTACATTATTGGTCATATAAGTCACAGGAATAAAATAAGAGCAAATAACATAAAATAAAGGATTAAAACTGTGTAATATGGATTGTATTAAGTAATACTAGTCCAAAGAACAGAGAGATCTATGGAGTCTTAAACTGGACTGGATAAGATCTTAAGACTAGGAGGAGAGGGGAGCAAAGAACATTCCAGGCAAGGAAAATAGAATGGATAGACATAAGAAGAAAAAAATAAATTAATGGGACTGACAGAGTGCAAAAAGACTGAAAACTAAGTCAAGTGGAGAGATAATGTAAAGCAGTGGTTCTTAAAGAGTGGTCCCCAAACCAGCAGCATCAGCACCTGGGAACTTGTCAGAAATGCATCTATTGAGCCCTACTCAGACTTATTTAATCAGAAATTCTGGGGTGGAGCCCCCCAAAATCTGTGTGTTGACAAACCTTCCCAATAGTTTTGGCACATGCTCAAGTATGAGAACCACTAATGTAGAGGAATAGAGAATCACTGATATAGAGAAATAAGATTGAAAGGTAGGAAGTAGGAAATGAGTCGATGGGGGTTCTGAAAAAATGAAGTGAAAATGATTATTGTGGCAATGATGGACTAAAGAGTTAACAGTCAGAAGCAGCTGTTGCAGTAATCCAATCGTAAGATGATGAGGGCCTAGCCTTAGTTAGACACATCAGAAATGGAGAGAAATAACAGTAATAATGATAATAATAACCATTTACTGAGAACTTATGTGCCAGGAATATGCTGAGCACTTCACACATATTAATTTGGTTAAGCCTCACAAAAATCATATGAGATTAGTACTATTATTTTTCCTATTTCACAGATAAGGAGGCTGGGAAATAGGAAGATTCTGGGTCTGAGCATAAAAAGGTAGTGATTGATTGGGCTTTAAGATAAGGCTTACTGTTTGAACCTGAAAATTTTTCTGATCTATTTCTTGTCCTAAACTCTTTACCACATCTTCCTCCTGTTTTCCTGAATATACATAATTCTTCTCACCACCACCATCTCCCCAATTTCTGTACTCTAGGAAAATATAGATGGCTAATAAATGTTTAAGATCTTCAACCTCTGTAGTAACCAGGGAAATGGGAATTTAAAACAAAATATTTTGGAAAGCTTTTAAAAATGGAAGAAATATGGCTGAGCACTTCCTAATTCAGTTCACTTTTGTTTGATTCAAAATATTAATATGATTATCTTTCAGGGTACATCTCAATATCTGAATGATTCAAAATTTATATATTTTTAAAATGCTAACAAAATACTAGAGGTTTAGAATATGAAAATAGTATAATGGGGAAAGGGTATGCAAAACCACCCTCAGGTTCAAGAGTTTAGCTAGAAGGACTCAAGATTCAAAATATAATCATACTCATGGCTGAGATTTATCACAGCAAAATCATACAAAGCAAAATCAACAAAGGGGAAAAGTACATGGGGGCATAATCCAGAGGAAACTAGGCACAAACTTTTAAGAGTTCTCTCCAAGTAGGATGTGCTTGATTCCCCCAGAATTGAATGTGACAACACATGTGAGGTATCTACCATGGAAACTCACTAAAGATTCAGTGCCAAAGGTTTCTATTGGGGGCTGTAGGCACTCACCATCTAGCATGTAGCATGATTTCAGATCTCCAGAAGAAAAGGAGGGTTCAGCCCATAATTTGTACAGTTTAGACACAGTGAGCCACCCTTATCAGTTAGGGAATAGTGGGAACCCTCGCAAAATCCAAGTTCCCAGACACAGGCCAATGTCCAACCTTGCAATTAGGCTTTTCTAAAATAGCAGTCGCAGGTTTGCTATGTTAACTCTTTCCTGTACAGATGGTGTGCTGGAATCCCAGAACTAGTATTGTTAATTACTACATACTTTGGACAAAGTTATTTGTTTGCTTTTTCATTTGATAAAAGATTCCATGATTCAATTCTCTTTCAAAGAACCATTCTATATGTTTACAACACCACAGCTAAAACTAATTAACAGGATTATTTCATTAGACTCTTCTAGTTACCTGAACCATAAAATGAAATAATTAAAAATTAATTTCAAGACTACCCAACAGGAAAACGCTTTTTCCATTTTCATGCTCTGATTGCCCACAGTTTTGAGTACCCAGCTGATAATGCACATAATATTCATGATATTCTTGCTTTCATTGTAAAGCATGATTTTAACCTTCCAGTTTGGTGCATTTTCATGATCTTGTTATTTTATATGTAAATCTCTGGAGTTCAGATTCACATATATTTCAAGTATTTCTCTGCCACTGCACAAATCTGTGAGCACAGAGCTGATGAATTTTTACAGATAAGATTTTATTCTACTTACGCTGTTAAGCCATTTCATGTATCTGTTAGCAGAACTGTCTAAAACATGAGCATCTTAATGATGTCTATGTTGGTAACCTCAGGAAATACAGAGAACTTAGAGATTTAAGAAAAGAATAGGAGAGATTTTCTTTATCCTCCAGAAATGCAGTTTTTATTTTTCTTTATTCTAGGACTGAAATACTTAAAAGTGAACCTTAGTGACAAAAAGGAATTTTTCTCTGGTCTTTCTTAGGTGGATTTGAGAAAATGCATAAAAAGAATAGAAGAAATTCTGTGAAAATTTTAAATCCTCTTATATTCAAGATAAAAAAGAAACTTTACCAGAAAAGTTGTCAGATGTGCTAACAAATTGGAGTTTGAGTTTAAAAAATTGTTTTCATTAAATATTGAACAGTTACATAAGATGTTTTAAAATAAAATATATGTATACATACATTTAAAATTTAAATACATATATTTTATTTTAAGACAGAAAGAATTGTATATTCCTCAAACACCCTCATTTTCTCTACCCAGTCTAAAACTCAGATTTCATTCACTTCCTCCCTCCTCAGAGGTAACCAATAGCCTGAAATTCGTGCTTATTTCTTGCTTTCCTTTATGCTTTTCACCACAAATATAGTATGTTTAAACCATATATTGTTTGTTTTGCATGTTTATAAACTTCATATAAATGGAATCATGCTGTAGATATTTGGGGGCAGCTGGGGTTTTTTGCTCAACATCATGTTCTTAAGATTAATTTGTATTGTTTCATGTAACTATAGTTCATTCATTTTCACTACTGAAAAATATTCCAGTCTATGAATACAACACATTTTATACTTAGTTCTCTAGTGAACATCTGAGGTTTTTTTTTAAGTTTTAGCTGTTACAAATAGTGATGCTCCATGTCTCTTGGTACACATGTGCAAGCATTTCTCTAGAAAATAGATTCAAACTTTTCTGACTATGTGGTGGACAAACTAGGATAGCCTACCCATGGTCTCCACCTGATGATTTTCAGACCTTTGTGTAATCCCCTTCACTTGACTGTGGATGGGATCTGTAACTTGCTTTTAACCAATAGCATACAGCAAAGGTCATGGGGTGTATGTTGTTACCTCTGTAAAATTCCAGCACTTATCTTGCTGGAGTCTCTCCTTTACTGACTTTGAGGAAGTAAGTAACCATGTTGGTGAATCCCACACAGCAAGGAACTAGGGTGGCCTGTAAGGGCTAAGAGTGGTCTCTGGACCACAGTCAGCAAGAAACAGAATCCATCACTCCTTCAGTTGTAAGAAACTGAATTCTGACAACAACCTGAGTGAGCTTCAAAGCAGATCCTACCCCAGTCCAACCTCAGATGAGACCACAACCCTAGCCCATGCTTTGAGTGCAGCCTTTTAAGACCCTAAGCATAGGACCTAGCTGAGCTATGCCTGGACTTTTGATCCACAGAAACTATAAAATAATAAATGTGTGTGTTGTTTTAAGCCAGTATGTTGTTACATAGCCATTGAAAACTAACAAAGACTGCAGCCCACAATAGAAAATACATTTTATATTGTAACCAACTACAAACACACATACACATACGCATGCACAATACACAAATACATACATTATATAACTGAATCAAAAGTTTCACTAAACCATACTAATAGTTTCTACCTATAATGCACTCTATTTCCTTTTTTATACTATTCACATTAATTTTTTAACATTTTTATTGATTTATAAACATTTTACCATGTTGTGTCAAATTCCAGTTTAGAGCACAATTTTTCAATTATACATGAACATATATATATATATATATATATATATATATTCATTGTCACATTCCTTTCTCTGTGAGCTACCATAAGATCTTGTATATATTTCCTTGTGCTATACAGTATAATCCTATCTATCTATTCTACAATTTTGAAATCCCAGTCTATTTCTTCCAACCCCCCACCCTCTTGTCAACCACAAGTCTGTATTCTATGTCTATGCATCTATTTCTGTTCTGTATTTATGCTTTGTTGTTTTTTCTTTTTTTTTTAGATTCCACATATGAGTGATCTCATATGGTATTTTTCTTTCTCTTTCTGGCTTACTTCATTTAGAATGACATTCTCCAGGAGCATCCATGTTGCTGCAAATGGCGTTATGTTGTCAGTTTTTATGGCTGAGTAGTATTCCATTGTATAAATATACCAGGAAATATTTCACAGAACTAGAAAAAATCATAATAAAATTTATATGGAATCACAAAGTCCCAGAATTGCCAAAGTATTACTGAAGAAAAAGAAAGAGGCTGGAGGAATAACTCTCCCAGACTTCAGACAATACTACAGAGCTACAGTCATCAAAACAGCATGGTATTGGTACAAAAACAGACATATGGACCAATGAAACAGAATAGAGAGCCCAGAAATGAACTCACAAACTTTTGGTCAACTCATCTTTGACAAAGGAGGCAAGAATATACAATGGAATAAAGACAGTCTCTTCAGCAAATGGTGTTGGGAAAACTGGACAGCAGCATGTAAAACAATGAAGCTAGAACACTCCCTTACACCATACACAAAAATCAACTCAAAATGGATCAAAGACTTAAACATAAGACAAGATACTAAACCTCCTAGAAGAAAATATAGGCAAAACATTATCTGACATACATCTCAAAAATGTTCTCCTAGAAGAAATAAAAGCAAGAATAAACAAATGGGACCTAGTGAAACTTACAAGCTTCTGCACAGCAAAGGAAACCATAAGTAAAACAAAAAGACAACCTACGGAATGGGAAAAAATTTTTGCAAATGAAACTGACAAAGGCTTGATCTCCAGAATATATAAGCAGCTCATATGACTCAATAAGAAGAAAATAAACAACCCAATCTAAAAATGGGCAGAAGACCTAAACAAGCAATTCTCCAAGGAAGACATACAAATGATCAATAGGCACATGAAAAAATGCTCAATATCACTAATTATCAGAGAAATGCAAATCAAAACTACAATGAGGTATCATCTCACACCACTCAGAATGGCCATCATTCAAAAGTCCACAAATGACAAATGCTGGAGAGGCTATAGAGAAAAGGGAACCCTCCTACACTGCTGGTGGGAATGCAGTTTAGTACAGCCACTGTGGAAAACAGTATGGAGATTCCTCAAAAGACTAGGAATAGAGTTACCATATGACCCAGGAATCCCGCTCCTGGGGATATATCCAGAAGGAACCCTACTTCAGGATGACACCTGCACCCCAATGTTCATAGCAGCATTATTTACAATAGCCAAGACATGGAAACAGCCTAAATGTCCATCACCAGATGACTGGATAAAGAAGATGTGGTATATTTATTCACATTTATTTTTAAATGCTGTTTGTGACCCATAAAATTGATTTTATGAGTCACTGATGGTTTGCAATCTATTGAAGACACCCCTGTAGAATTTTACCAAAAGATAAAATTGCTAGGTCATAGTGTTTGCACATTTTCAACTGCATTGGGTAATGCCCAATTGTGTTCTGAAATGATTGTGCCAATTTACACCCCCTTTAACAGTGTAAAAGTGTTCCAGGTGGTATACATCTTTATTCCCAACATTTGATATAATAAAACTTTCTCATCTTTGCCAATCTAGCAACTGTAACATGGTATCTTAGTGAATTTTAACTTGAATTTCCCTGCATATTAATGAGATCAAGCATTTTTTCATATGCTTGTTGGTAATTCATACTTCTGCTACTGTGAGAGACTATCTAGATTTTTTAAATCAATTTTAAACCAATTTTTCTCATTGAGTCTTTAAAGTTCATTTATTTTGGACACCTTCCTTGTCAGTTACTTGTATTGGATATATTTTCCAACTGTCCGTGGCTTCTGAGGTACATTTTTATTTAAATTATTATTTTTCATAAAAACAGAAAAAAAGGACAGAAAAGAAGGCTATTTGGTGAGTAAAGAATCCGAGCAGAGGAATTTGAATGGTCTTAAGAAATACAGGCATCATGATATCATAGTATCCGAAATAAACAACCTAACTCTATGCCTTAAGGAATTAGAAAAAGAAAAACAAACAAAGCCCAAAATTAGCAGAAGGAAGGAAATAATAAAGATTAGATCGTAAATAATAAAATAGAGAACAGAAGAACAATAGAAAAGACTAACCAAACTAAGAGTTTATTATTTGAAAAGACTGACAAAATTGAGAAACCCTTAGCTAGATTAATCAATGAAAAAAGAGAGAGGACCCAAATCAAACAAAATTATAAATAAAGGAGCAGACATTACAACTGATACCACTGAAATGCAAGGGATCATGAAAGGCTACTATGAGCAATTATATGCCAATAAACTTGACAATCTAGAAGAAATAGAAAAATTCTTAAAAATATACAATCTACCAAGACTGAATCAGGAAGAAATAGAAAGTCAGAATAGACCAATTTCTAGTAAGGAAATTGAATCAGCAATAAAAAATATCCCCATGAAGTAAAGCTCAGTCGACCTCATTGGTGAATTTTACCAAACATTTAAAGAGGAGTTAACACCAATGCTTCTCAAACTATTGCAAAATATCAAAGAGGAAGGAACATTCCCAAACTGATTTTATGAGGCCAGCATTATCCTGATAATAAAGCCAGAGAAGGATACTACTAGAAAAGAAAACTGCAGGCAAATATCCCTAATAAGTACAGATTAAAAAAATCTGAACAAAACTCAGCAGCACATTCAAAGGATCATTCATCATGATCAAGTGGGATTTATCCTTGGGATACAAGGATGCAAAAATGCAAGATGGTTCAACATATGCAAATCAATCACTGTGATATATCACATTAATAAAATGAAAGAAAAGAATTATATGATCATCTCAACAGGTGCAGAAAAAAACATTTGACAAAATTTAACATCTGTTCCTGATAAAAACACTTAACAAATTAGGCATAAAAAAAACCTCAAAATAATAAAGGCCATACATGACAAGCCCATAGCTATCATACTCAATAGTGAAAGGTTGAAAGCTTTTCCTCTAAGATCAGGAACAAGAAAAGGATACTTACTCTCACCACTCCTACTCAAAATAATACTGGAAGTTTTAGCTGGAACAATCAGGCAAGAAAAATAAGTAAAAGGCATACGAATTGGAAAGGAAGAAGAAAAATTGTCTCTATGTGCAGATGACATGATTTTATGTGTAGAAAATCCTAAAGACTCAACCAAAAAACTGTTAGAACTAATCAACAAATTCAGTAAAGCTGCAGGATACAAATTTAACATATGAAAATCAGTAGTGTTTCTATTTACTAACAATGAATTTCCTGAATAAGACTCAATTTATTCAATTTACTATAGCATCAAAAACAACAAAATCTTAGGAATATATTTAACCAAGGAGATAAAAAATCTCTCCTATCAAAACTATAAGACATTGATGAAACAAATCCAAGAATATATAAGTGGAAAAATAACCCAAGTTCATGGATTGAAAGAATTAATATTGTTAAAATGTCAATACTAACAAAAGCCACCTATAGATTCAATGCAATCCCTATCAAGAATCCAATGGTATTTTTTACAGAAATAGAAAAACACTCTTAGAATTTATATGAAACTACAAAAGACCCCAGATAGCCAAAGAAATGTGGGGAAAGCAGGAGGCTTTATACTTCCTGATTTCAAGCTATCCTATAAAGCTATAGTAAATAAAAACAGTATGCTACTGGCATAAAAACAGACACATAGACCAATGGAATAGAATCATGAATCCAGAAACCTGAAGCCATGAGACTCCTAGAAGAAAATATAGGGAAAAACTCCTTGACATGAGCCTTGGTAATAATATTTTGGAAATAATACATAAAGGACAAGCAACAACATTAAAAATAAACAAGTGAGACTACATCAAACTACAAATTTTCTGCACAGCAGAAGAAACCATCACCAAAGTGAAAATACAGCCTACAGAATGGGAAAAAAATATTTGCAAGCTATATATCTAATAAGGGTGTAATATCAAAATATATGAAGAATACATACAACTCAATAGCAAGAAAATGAATAACCCAATTTAAAATGAGCATAAAACCTGAATAGACATTTTTCCAAAGGAGATATATGAGTGGACAACAAGTTTATGAAAAGACACTCAACATCACTAGTCATTAAGGAAATGCAAATCAAAACCATAATGAGCTGTCACCGCACACCCATTAGAATGGCCATCATCAAAAAGACAAGAAAAAGCAAATGCTGGCAAGGATGTGGAGAAAATGTAACCCTGGTGAATTGTTGGTGGGATTGCATATTTTATATCCACTATGGAAAACAGTGTGGAGATTCCTCAAAAAATTAAAAATGGAACTCCCATATAATCTAGAAATTCCATTTCTGGGAATATATCCAAAGGAAATGTAAACACTAACTCTAAAAGATATCCACATCCCATGTTCATGGCAGCATTATTTACAATAGCCAAGATATGGAAGCAACCTAGTTGTCCATTGATGGATGAATGGGTAAAGAAGTGAGATTACACACACACACACACACACACACACACACACACGCACACAGCCATCAAGAAACAAGGAACCTTGAAAGGCATTATGCCAATTGAAATAAATCAGGCAAAGTCAAATACTGTATGATATCACTTACCAGTGGAATCTGAAAAACAAAAAAATCACTAAACTCAGAGAAAGAGATCAGATTTGTAGTTATCAGAAGTGGGGGTGAGGGGAGGGGGAATTGGAGGAAGGTTGTCAAAAGATACAAATTTCCAGCTATAAGATAAATAAGTACTAGGGATGTAATGTACAACATGATGACTACAGTTAACACTACAGTATGATATGTAAAAAAGTTGTTAAGAGAGTAGACCCTGAGTTCTCATCACAAGGAGAAATATTTTTCTTTTCTTTTTATCATATCCATTTGATACGATGAATGTTAACTAAACCTGCTGTGGTTATCATTTCACAATGTATGTAAATCAAACTATCATGCTGTACGCCTTAAACTTATACAACTATGTATGTCAATTATTTCTCAATAAAACTAGGGGAAAAAGATTATCATAGTCTCATGCACCCACCTTCATTACAGAGTCAGCCTTATGGAAGAGGTTGTATTGCTCTATCATGGATTCTTTAGAAAGTGTTAGACATTCTGCCAAATTCTATTCCTCCAGCTCTATTCCTACTGAGTGGAAACTGTGACATTTCTATTTTTATTTGTTATTGCAAAATCATTCTTCTCAAATGCAATTTTTTTTCACAATAGGTTGGTAATTGTTAAACAGGGAGGAGGTAGGGGGAAGATGTCTAAAATATAGACAAGAGAGTTGAAAGAGAGTTTTTAAAATCACATTAATTTTAATTATTATACATCATTAATACAAAAGAGAAAAAATAATAAGAAGCCCATTCTGGACAAAATTATTGTAAGGTTAAACTATGGTGACCAACCACTCCATTTTGCCAAGGGCTTTTCTTGTTTTATACTGAACGTATTGCATCATGTTTGTTTGTTTTAACAGTCTGTTCCAGGTCATTTACTCATAACCATTTTAACAGTTTTGAACCAAAACAATCTTGATACTACACAAATAAAGTGTCACTGAAGCCCATTTTTAATTTCTCAGAAGCAGCCCTAAATCATTTACTCAGTCTTTTGACTTATTTCACATGTAATTCTAACATGCATAGTTATCCATTTTTCGTGTCTGAATAAACTATAAAAGTTGACTATAATAAAGGGAAGTGGGTCTGGACCATATAGTAGCAATATGAGATATTTGATAGCAAAAAATTGTTCATGATTAAAGATAATCATAAAGTTTTACAAAGATTTGGAGGCATCAGAAGAGAGAGAAAACTTGTTTTGTGTGTGCATGGGAGAATTAGAAAGAATGAGGTCAAAGCTGAAAGAAGTACAGGTTTCTGTTGAATATAAGGAAGATATTTTTAACAATTAAGTTTTCAGAAAATGGATAACTTTGACTCAAATAATTTCCTTATACCAGATGTTTTTGAGCACAAAATGAAAAAAAAATCTGATAAAGACACTGTAGAACATATTTAAAGATCTGATGAGATTTTAGAAAAAGTGACTTATAAATTCCTGTGATGTTCAGTGTCATCAACATAAAGTTAAGTGAACAGTGTACACCATTTAAGAAGGCACAAAAATGAGTAAAACACTTAAGGAAGCTACTTTAAAATTTTATTTTACCCCTTTAAACATGCAAGCTTCTTAGAATTTGCTTCTACAGTTCACTACATTTTGGGATGACTTCACATACATGAGATTCAACTGTGTATTATACAGCATTGACTTAGAATTTGAAAAAGGAAGAACTGCTTTTCATTTTTTAGCCAGTTGAATCTGTTTCTCTATGTATTGCTCAGATACATTACATGGTATACACTTGACAATAAAAAGATTGATAATTAGAACAGTTTTTTCTTTTTAATTAATTACAGCAAATGGAATCTGTGTTGAAGTTTCAACTGGTTGGAACTGAGACCTTGGCACGGGAATAGGGAAACAAAAATAACATTTTAAGGTAAGGCCAGCAAAAAATATAGTATGAGTGTCATTTTGAATAATTTGAATTTGGTAGTGAGCAATGTTGTGAGTTACTGATCAAGACCATAAGATTTTTAAAAATAAGATTAACTCATCAATAATGTAAGGAACCATTAAATGGAGGGAGGTAATCATGGAAGCAATTTTTGAGGCTGACAAACTATTTTAAAACCAAACTTGGATCCACTCACCGGACATTTTGCAAAGCCAATCTACTGACACCCGGTTGTGGTGAAGGAAAGTACAGAATTTATTGCAAGGCACCCAACATGGGGCCAAGCAAGGAAAAGTGGCAGCTCATGCTCAAAAGACCAGAACTCCCTGAGGAAGAGGATCCCAGGGTACATGATCAGTTTCTGTATATCCTTCTGATTGGTTGGTGGTGAGATAACAGGGTGGTGTTTTGGGAATTAACATCATCAACCTTCTGATTCCAAACAGTCTGGTGTCTCTGTGCTTGTGGTCAGCATGCAGTTAACTTTTTCCACCTGTTGAGAATTTTAGTACCTGTAAAGCAATTCAAAGAGTTGGCTCAGGATATTATCTACAGCCCTTGAGGAGAAACTAAAGTTCCCTGACTTTGTTTTATGGCTAAACTATTATTATTTTGCCTGGCTTCACTGTTTTCCTTTGTTTCTGCATTTTCTCACTTCTCTGATTAAGTTTGCTTTTTGCAATGTGGGGAAGGCCTAGGAGGCTAAAGCTTTTCTACAAATAAGAGGCAGGGGACATGGAGGGGAGGGTGGGAAAGGCCCTGTCCATGGGGAAGCCCTGAGGGGTCCTGCTCAGTTTCAAAACCAAAGATATTGCCCTAACCCACAATTGGAGGCATCATGGAGGAAGAACTGGCATAATTTCATGATTTATTACACTGAGATGAGGAGTAAGGTTGGGAATTGGGGAATGGAGGAGAGTTTATTTCTTTTATTAAAATCTCCCCAGCCTCTAAATAGGACGTCATGTTATCTTAAAACTTCTCATTAATATATGCTTGATTGTCTAGAGTTGCCATGTATATTGGTAGGCACAAAATTTATTGATATTAGGTTCTAATGAAAAACAACAATGGATCTACTGGGTATAATTAACATACCAGACTATATAGGACTAGTGAAATGCATTTAGTACCTTAGTTTGAATGCCACAAACTGCTGGAAGGCTGATTCCTCTTCCCAGTTCCCTTTGGTTTCATTGACCTTTACTATTATTTCCTTAACATGTTTCCTGAGTTTGATTCACCATTTACCTCAAAATAGATTTCTTTAAATTAGAGCACTTGGGTGCAAATTTTGCAATGGCTGCATTTGAGCAAGTCAGCTCATCTATGAGCTCAAATACTCCTTAGTTGTTGTGAAGGTAAAATAAACTAATTCATGTGGAAATATTTTGTAAACACATCAATTTTATTTAAAAAATTTTAACTATGTCAGCAGAAGCTCAGAATTTTATTATCTTAAATAATCATAGATAAATTAGTTTTATTTTTGTTATGGTAGAAGAAGATCATAATGTTATTATTTTTAAATAATCATAGACAAGGCAAAAAATTCACAGATTCCTCAGATAAATTATGATTTGGTAAGTTCTCTGTAATGATTTATAATACTTTCTTAAACCTTGGATTTGGTGTCACAAGTGATGAGACATTAGGATAGTTGTTTGAAAGTTCTCTTTTGACATGATCTTTGGATTCTATTCCAAAGTTTCTAAGAAAATATCATTATGCTTGCCATTCCCACACCATTTTTATGAGTATGCCTCATGTCCACTGGGAATGCAGGTGAAGTTTAGATGACTTTATGATGTACTTTGTATCGTGTTTAAATCCTAAATTTAAGATGTCTAATACATCGTGATTATGTACTTAGTTGATAATTTTTCACTTTGATCTTACTAATAACCTGTCTACAGAATCACACTATAGAATAACTCAAATTTTAGGAACTTTCCATGATATGTGAATATTTCCTTATTTTGCATTGTATTTATTATTTGAAAAACATAAAACAATATTAGAAAACTTAAAAATTTTTGACTAATCAAAAAATCAACCAACTAGCTGTTTTCACTTTTCTTTTCACTTTTTTCCACATGAATATACTATATCTACTATTTTTTTAATTTAGCAATTCTCTTTAGTACTATATTGCAAGCATTTTAACATGTCATTGACATGCCTGTCAGTCTTTTCCTTTGTGATTTCATCTGCTACTTCAAACCAGAGAATTATAATCTCTGGATTCATCTTAGTTTCAGTCAAATAAAACATTGCTTCCAGTCCCTGATCACTTATCCTTTCCTTGACCTTTTAAACGTCATTTGTTGTAGATAGACCTCAAGGCAGGTCTTACTTGTAAGTCTGCAGCCCTTGTTTACCTCCTACATATAAAAGGAACAGCTAAGGGGCAGTGGTATTTTAATTTATGAAAATTCATGAGTAAACATTACAGAAATTGGGCCTATTTAGCTCCAAAAGTGTATTAGCCTATTGGCATGGGTAAGAAGATTGAGGAATTTTAGGTAAAAGACTTCAAGTAGATGAAAGGATAGACAGTATTGAGCAACTTTTCTCCATTTCTGTTGAGGGTAAAAGGAAATGTACATACTAGGGCAAGAAGGATTTAGCTTTGGGAATATAGAATTGAGACCCAGCTATCAGAATTATTATACTAAGTGCTATTAGAAAGACAGACTGAAAAAAGAATTAAATTGATTTGCCTTGTTTGCAAATTACAGACTACATAACAATTTTTTAACTTGTATAGCAGTTTGTAATTTATAAAACAATTCCCCATAATTATATAATTTGATCCTCACAGCAACCTTGTAAAGTAGGAATTATATCCAGCTAAGGATGAGAAAATTGAGTTTGAATTCTTGAATTTCAAAGAAGTTATCAAGTAGTACAACTTGATTTTTATTAGCAGATTTATTGTGAGCTATAATTCACATATCATCTACTTCACCTATATAAGGAGTACAATTCAATAGCTTTTAGCTTACTCAACCAATAATGATTGAACACTTATTCAACCATAGAGTTGTACAACCATCATCACAATCGATTTTAGAATATTTTATTTCTCAGAGTGAAAACCCCACACCTGTTAGCAGCCACTCTAGCATTTACCCCAAAGTTTAGGCAACTACTACTCTACATTTTGTCCCTATACATGTGCTTATCCTGGGCGTGTCACATAAATAGAACCATGCAATATATGATGTTTTGGATCTTTTCACTTAGCATAATGTTTTCAAGGTCCACCCATGTTGTAACATGTATCAATACCTCATTCCTTTGTATGGTCAAATAATATTCCATTGTACAGATATACCATGTTTGTTTATCCAGTCACTAGTTGGTGGGCATTTGAGTTGGTCTCAGTTTTTGGCTATTATGAATAATGCTGCTATGAACATTCATACCATGTCATAATTATTGCAGTTGCCTGGCTAATAATAGATCTTTTAAAAAATCCTATTTTGCTAGAAAGCTTCACTCAAACATAAGGAAAGTAATGATTTTCTGATTAGCAAGAAATCACATAATAATGGGTTTTTATAGCCAGAGGGATATTAAAGATGTTACATCAATAGTCTGATATAAATCTTCATCAGGCTCAGCCTAAAAGATTGATGTCATGCTTAAACCTATCAATCCCTTTGCAACCTGCCTCATTAAAATAATTTCCCAGATAACATTCTCTGATTTTTCTATTCTCATTCTCTTTCTCCACTCTGCTGGCCTTTGGATCATCTTCTTGAAATCCTCAGTCTCTTTCAAGGGGTAATTTAAGATGGAAACTGAAGTGAGCTCTGCAAGACTAAAAACATCATGCTGCATAATGAGCTTCATCATGTCTACATGCCACACAGATAGGAAGATGTGTGTTCACAGTTCACTGGCTCCTTCATACCAGAGTAAAACCATGGAGCCATGAAACAGCAAGCTAATTAGATTTTCAAGAAACTTGAAATCATGGTATAACTAGCAACATTTCTCAGGGATCCACTTGATTACTTTCTGAGCAATGGTATGCATAGTGCTCAGGAAGAGAATGATTCCTATTGTGCCATCTGCATGGAGTCCCACAGTCCCACGAAAATCTTCACAAGATCATTCTTTGCCAAGGAAAATCTTGGCTGCTGCTTTACAATACACAGGATTTCCCACAATATTAGGTAGTGAAAACAGCTTTGGCATTCTCCTTAAACTCTATGGGCTATGTTGACAAACACATGAGAAGGCAGTACAGTTTAGGTCTGCAGCACAGACTTTAGGGCCAGGCTTAGGTTTGAGTTCTGGGTCTGCTGCTTAATAGGTAAGTACTCTTGGGCAAGTTCCTTAACCTCTGCAAGTCTCAGTTTTCCTCAGCAGAAAAAAAAAAGGTGATCATCATATTATTTACCTCATACAACACTTGAGGGGATTATGTGAGATTGTGTATATAAAGCATGTAGTAAGTCCCTACCACAGATTAAACGATAATTAGTAGCTGTTGTTATTATGAGAAGTGTTAAGATATGATTATTTTGTATAACATGCAAATGAACCAGCCCATTTATAAATTTTCAAAAGATTTTTTTCCCCTGGAAGTGAAGCAATAAAATTGACTAGAATCTCTAAACTTTTATTAGGTTAAAAATAACTAAATTTTTGCATGAGTTTTACATTTTTTATACAAATAACTATGATTAAAACACTATGACATAGTGATAAGGAGCATGGGCTTTGGAGTCAGACCCTTTAGATTCGGTTATCAACTCTACCACTTCCAAACTATGTGTTCTTAGGTAACTCCTAAGCTTCCTTTTCCTCACTTGAGAAATGAGGGTTATAATAGAATCTACTTGATATGGGATCTTGAGAGGCTAAAACTAGATAATACCAGTTCAAGCAGAGTGCTCAGAACAGAATAAATGTTCAACAAATGTTCTCCTCAATAAATGGGGTGGGGGAAGTGGTAACTTCAAAACATCAACTATTTATTTTGTACTGTGTTCTTTTGAAAGATGTTACATCAATAGTCTGATGTACCTTAATAATAATACATGTGGATGTGTGTATATATATATACATACACACATATATTTGTATATATGTTTGTGTACATGTATATGTATGTGTTATATGTATAGTGTGTATATATATATGTATATATATATATATATATATTTGTGTTCTGCCTTACTCAACATTATTTCATATATACTCTTCTATATGTTAACACAAGTCCATATACTTTTCATGTAATTGTCATTAAGATTTTTAATTGAACTCTTTTGGAAAATATGGAATTGTTTTCAAAAGTTGCTATCATGATTAGCACTGATACAAACATCTTTATGCAATTTACCTTATTTTTTCTTTTATGTAAATTTCTGTGCTATATTTCCTTAAAGTGTGTCAAGTGGTCAAGAGGTATGTAATGGAGTCAACAAGGTTAAGTAACAAGATGTGAGATACACTCTCCTACACACTCCAGACATATAGACAAGTCGGGTAAAATTACAACAACTTTCCCCACCCAGTTTTAAAAAATGCATAGTTGTTTGAAAACAAAGAAAATCTCTAGGGGTTAGAAATGAAGAGGAAACTCAAAATCTGAACAGTAAAGAGAGTTGAAGCCCAATGCCCCAAAAAGGAGTCAGGTACAGTTGTAAAACAAAGTCTGGGGTATTTGTTTTCTTTTTTAAAATTTAGTTGTAAAGTAAAATCATCCTTCTGGTTTATAGTTCTGCAAGTTTTAATACATGTGTATAGGAGTATAACAACCACCACAATCAAGATATGAAATTCCCCCCAAATTCTTCCATGATTCTTTGTAGTCAAATCATTCCTCTACCCTTGTGTGACTGGGGTTTTAATGCCTCACTGAAATGGGTGGGAAGCCACAGACCTGATGTGTGGGTAGTAAGCTGGAATTGGGCTTCTTACAATAAAAAACACTATTAAAACTCTGACTCTTAGCCTATGAATGTGGGCTTGTAAGAAGGAAATCCATTCTCAGCTGTGAGTCCTCCATAAAAAATCTGCACTGTGCATGGATGTGGGGTTCACATATGGTATGGAAAACAAAGCTAAAAATATAAAGTGTAAAAACGGGTAACAAATGGGCAAATTTTATAGCGACACTGTGGAAATAAACACAAAACTGTCCCATAGTGACATCTCTACAACCCAGTGTATACGCAGAACTCTTATGGGAGACAACTCTCTCTAAAAAAAAGAGACCATGTCAAAAAATTACAAAGCACATACGAGGAACTTTACCACCAAAAAAGAAAACCGGAATATGTAATAACAGGAAATTTTAGGGCCAAGGAAATCTAATTGAGTAATTTATCAACTTAGACTTGATAATCAGTTGAACCATCATGCAAAAGTGAGGATGAAATGCAGATATTTTCAGGCACTCCGAGACTCAAAGTTTACTACAACAGAAAAAGAATTACTAAATGATTCATTCCAGCAAGACTGAAATTGAAACCAGAAATAAGGAGTGTGATGTAATTAAGCAATGTTGAGCAAAGAAATCAGTGAATCATGTTGAAATATCCAAATGAGTACTGACTATAAAAATCATGATAATTATTAATTTGAAGAGGTTTTTAGAATTGAAATCTAAACTGCTATAGTATGGAAGATTGAAACGGAAACTTGAGAGCTCCAAGATTCTTTTCTTTTTTTGAGAGAAAGCTAGAAACATCAACTTTAGACTCTGTTGGAAAAATACATAGTGAAATATGCATCTTTAAAATTGTAAGTGTAATCCCTGAAAAAATTTAAATAACACACAGAAGTTTCAAACCAGTATGGAGGAAAAACTCAATCAGTCAATTCATCTGAAGGCAGGAAAGGAGGGAAAAAGAAGTAAACAAAAACTATGGCTAAAATAAAAAACAAAATAATATGATAGAAAGCAGCCTAAATATGTTTATAATTAATATATAAATGTAAGTTAATCATAGGTATCTATTAAAAGAGACTCTAAGACTGGATCTAAAAACAAAATTCAGGTGGCTTTTGCTTACAAACAACACATCTAAAGCATAATCGCACAAAAAAGGCTAGCAATAAAGAGGTAGAAAAAATACACTAGGCAAAGATATGGTGATATTAGTATCAGACAAAAGAGAATTCATGGTAAAAAATTATTGATATAAATAAACAGGAAATTACTTAATAATAATCCTTTTGAGCCACCAAGAAGATGCAGCAATCATGAACTTGTAATCACCCTATGATATCAATTTAATGTATAAAACAATAGGTGACCAAATTACAAGGAGAAATTGACAAATACACATTCATGGTGCTACATTTTAATACTGATAGAACAAAGCACACAAATAAGTAGCAGAAGTATAGAAAATTGGACAAGTTAAAAAATTTTTTATATCCTCTATAGGGTACTGATTATTTTGGGTTGACCTCTTGCTTAGCAACCTTGTATAACTGTCTTCTTATTTTTAATTAGTTTATCTATAGATCATCTTTTTAATCTGGAAGATGACATAATCTACCAATTACTATTATTTTCTTTCTTCCAATCCTTATACCTTTTGTTTCTATCTCTTTTCTTATTGCATAGACCATTACTTCCATCCAATAAAATGTCAAATAGTAGTTAGTAAGCGAGCATCCTTGGCATATTCCCATTTTTAAGGGAAACCCTCTTAAAGTGTCATCATTAAGTTAAATGTTTGGAATAGATTTTTATTTATGGTGGGAGAGATACCATTTACCGGTTTAGAGAAGATTTTTTTCTATTTCTAGTTAACTAAGAGTTTTAAAATCTTGAATGAGTGTTGAATTTTATTGAATACCTGTTCTGAATTATGTTTTTTCTATATGATATCTGTTCATTAAAATTTGTTGATCATATGTATTAACAACCTTGATATAAGGTATTTATAGGTAAACTACTCCCACCAGCAATAGAATACATACATTAGTATATGTTTACATAGTCAGCCATCTTTGCATTTCTGGGATAAAGCTTACTTGGTCTTGATTTTTTTTTTACACAATGCTGGACTGAGGTCACTATTTATTTTTCTAGTTTTTCATTTATGTTCATAAGTAAGATTGACATATAATTTTCTTGTACAATCCTTGTCCATCTTTAGTAGTAAGTTTATACTCACCTCATAAAAAATGTAGGACATCATGATAGTCATGATGGATTAATCAAACCAATTTGTCTCCTCTTCTTTCCAAACTTTACCAACATAACATAAAAGAATAAAAAGGGAATAAACCTACAAGTAGAAAGAGACTAGGATTAGAGGGGGTAACACAGGGGTCTTCACTATATTATTTTTATTTTTTTGTTCAGGGGTGATAATCAGGTTTATTTAATTATTTATTTTTAGAGGAAGTAATGGGGATTGAACCCAGAACTTCATGCATGCTAAGAATGCTCTCTACCACTTGAGCTATACACTCCTTGCTAAATTATTATTTTTAAGATCTAAAAACATAGTAAATGTTAATATAGACTAAGCCAGGTATATGGATGTCCATTATCTTTTCCTTCATAGTTTTCAGTTATGATGAAATATTTCTTAACATTAAAAATGCACAAAAAATAAAGAAGTTAGTTTCAGAAAGTGATATGTGCTCTAAAAGTCCTCCTCAAATTTTAATGTACATGTGAATAACCTGGAGAATTCTTAATAAAATGCAGATTCTGAGTCATTAGGTCTGAAGTGGGGTCTGAAAGTCTGCATTTCTTACTGGCATCCCAGATGATGCCATTGCTGATGGACTGTGGATCACTCTTTGAGTGACAAGATTTTAAGGGAAATAAAACAAAGCAATGATAGAGAGTGGCGGAGACAGGGGGTGGCATCTTGAGATAAGGTGCTCTTGAAAAGCTTCTCTAAGCAGGTGATATTTGAGTCATTGAAAAGTCTCCAGGAAGAAGAATGCTCCAGGTTGTGGGGAAAGCAAGTGCACAGATACTGAGGTAGGAATAAGTTCTGGCATTTTCTAGAAACAGGAAAGACCATTGTGGCCTTTTTGAAGTACTCAAGTGTTTCTCCCACATTTCAGTTGTAATTAAGCAAAACAGTGCTGTATTTGGTGTTATAAACACCTACGTTTGGATATATGCCCACAAGTGGGATTCCTGGATCATATGGTAAGTCTATTCCTAGTCTTTTGAGGACTCTCCATACTGTTTTCCACAGTGTCTGCACCAAACTGCATTCCCACCAGCAGTGTAAGAGTGTTCCCTTTACTCCACAGCCTCTCCAGCATTTGTCATTTGTGGACTTTTGAATGATGGCCATTCTGAGTGGAGTGAGGTGATACCTCGTCATAGTTTTGATTTGCATTTCTCTGATAATTAGTGATACTGAGCATTTTTTCACGTGCCTATCGATCATTTGTATGTCTTCCTTGGAGAATTGCTTGTTTAGGTCTTCTGCCCATTTTTGGATTGGGTTGTTTGTTTTTTTCTTATTGAGTCGTATGAGCTGATTATATATTCTGGAGATCAAGCCTTTGTCGGTTTCATCGATTGCAAAAATTTTCTCCCATTCCATAGGTGGTTGTTTTGTTTTACTTATGGTTTCCTTTGCTGTGCAGAAGCTTGTAAGTTTCCTTAGGTCCCATTTGTTTATTCTTGCTTTTATTTCTATTGCTTGGGTAGACTGCCCTAGGAGAACATTTTTGAGATATATGTGAGATAATGTTTTGCCTATGTTTTCTTCTAAGAGATTTATTGTATCTTGTCTTATGAGAGCCTAAATGTCCATCAACAGATGACTGGATAAAGAAGATGTGGTATATTTATACAATGGAATACTATTCAGCCATAAAAACCAACAACATAACGCCATTTGCAGCAACATGGATGTTCCTGGAGAATGTCATTCTAAGTGAAGTAAGCCAGAAAGAGAAAGAAAAATACCATATGAGATCGCTCACATGTGGAATTAAAAAATAAAAAAGAACATAAATACTAAACAGAAACAGACTAATAGACATAGAATATAAACTTGTGGTTGCCAAGGGGGAGGGAGGGTAGGAAGGGACAGACTGGGATTTCAAAATTTGTAGATACTGACAGGCATATGCAGAATAGATAAACAAGATTATACTGTATAGCACAGGGAAATTTATACAAGATCTTTTGGTAGCTCACAGAAAAAAATGTGACAATGAATATATGTATGTTCATGTATAACTGAAAAATTGTGCTCTACGCTGGAATTTGACACAACATTGTAAAATGACTATAACTCAATTAAAAAAAAACACTTAGGTTTGGTCTTCATCCTGTTAGCTCTGTGAGCTCTGTCACATCACAACTTGTCTCAGCCTGTTTCCTGATAAACATGGGAATATTAATAAATAATACCAACCCTCCAGGTTTGATGTGATGATGAAATAAGGTTTGAAAAAGCATTTTTTAAATTGAAGAATACTATATACATATAGGTATAATTATTGCATAAACAAAGTGCTGTCACATGATCTGCGTCTGCAACAGCTATTTATAGTGGCTTTTATTGTGGGCTCCTCCATTTCTCGAATTTATTTCCACCACTTATGTGTCAAGTTGCTGCAGGCCAAGCCAAGTTGGCCTGATGCTGCAGTTCTCCAGCATTACACAAGTCTCACCATGCTTCATGTTCTTTTTCTGGGTGCACTGGAAATTTTCTTTGGCTTATTTAGCTCATGTTTGTCTCACTTTAGCGCATCATAGAGTAACTACTTTGTTATTCCAATGTTATTCACATTTCTTAATCAGAGAAGTTGGCTTACGAGACTACATTGGTAAAAATGTTTTGACTCCATTCAAAGACTTCACAACTGTATTTCCATGCCAATAATGCCTGTAGGTGATTATAACGGAACTTCTCAGAACTCCTGCGAAATCATCTGGAGGGTCAGATGTTTCAGAATTCTGAGATCTTGACTGATTTAAAATCTTATGATTCTATATGGCCTCTAAAGACTTTAAATTAAATCTTATGTTTGAATGTAGGTAACATCTTTAGTGTAAAGAACAGTGGAAAAGCAGACAGAATACCATGGTTCTAGTTATGACTCTATCATCACATGGCCCAGGTCTTCTTTATTTACTAGGAACAAGGAATACTCTGAAAAAGCTGTTATTAAGACCCAGCAAGATAATGTGTGTGAGTAATTCTGAAAGTATAAACATTTAAGATATTATTTTGTCACATTATATCAGAAAACCTCTCACAAAATATATACTGCATAGATTCCTACTTTAAAAAAAAATTAGAGCATTACTGGACAATGCCTCACCTAGGTAGAAAGATTCAGTGGCAATATTTAGCCCTAATATAAATCATTGGTAGAGTCTAGAGTTTCTCTATTGTAAAGTGTTGCTAACACAGAATAGATGCTTGAACAAATTATTTACTGATGATGATGTAGGCACTAGTGAAAGAGGCCATTATTGATTTGTCAACAAGACAATAATAAGCCAGAAATATCCAATTAGTCACTAACTTGTCAATTCTATTTCCATAATATCTCTGGAATTGATCTGCCATTGCTACTGCCAGGTTCAGGCTTTTAGTTTACGACTATTGCATTAACCTCATAACTCCAATCTAAACTCTCTCAAGCCCAAACTTCCTACTTAAGCCAGAGTGGTTTAATGAACATACAAATCTGATCATGTTACTCTCCTGATTAAAACCATTCACTGGCTACAGGATCAAGCATTAACTTCTTACAATGAAATACAAGCCCCTTCACCATTAGGTCTCTGCTCACCCAGGCTCATCTCCTGCTACTCTGCCATATACTCCCTGGACTCCTGAATGTGGAAATGTTTTCTTACGCTTTCTTGCTTTTAAACATGCCATTAACTTTACATGAAAGTCCCTTCTTCTGTAAAGAACTCCTTTCAAGCATCCTCTTCCCTAGAAACCTGGAGTGTAATACGAATTTTGAAACGAAGTAAAGCTAAATTCATGGGCCATGCATATCCTTTGTCTTCATCAGACTTATCATTAGTCGATGGTGCCTCTACATAGGTAGTTCATAATTATTTCCCTATCTTGAGTGAAAGTTTGAGAATGCAGCAATGAATAGAAAATTGCAAACGCATTATTGTCTCCAGGGTTTCAGGTAACATTTACACTTGGAAATGTAGTTTTCCAGATAACTGTAAACATATTTCAACATCATTTTGGTGGATGATAGCAGTGACAAAACATAAATATGTTTTTAAACTTGGACTTCTCGACATACATTTTCATTTTACCATCCCTCAGCAAATCCAGCTGTTTTGCAATAATTAGGGATGCTGCAGAAACCAAAGGGTAGAAGTAGAAAGAGAGGCAAATTAGCAGAGAAAAGGGGTGTGTGTGTGTGTGTGTGTGTGTGTGTGTGTGTGTGTGTGTGTGTAAAACTGCCCCAAGAGCAATAGACCAAAGGAAAACTGTTCCAAAGTTTGTCCAGAAAAGAATAATCAGCCAAGCGAAAGCACTTACAAGGCGGAGAGAAAGTGAATCTCGCAGATGAAGCCTCCTCTCCGAGGAAATCATTACCTGTAGTTTAATCTGCCCTAAACGTAAGTACACAGAAGAATGGTAAGAATAAGCAGAGGGAAAATGTAGAGAGTGGATCTTGGCACTGAGTTGGAGGCGGCAGAAGAGTGAAATGACAGAAAAGGTAATGTTGCTAGATTTAGCAAATGCACTATTTGGGACATAATTATACTAGAAATTATTCACTGTTTATCTTAAATTCAAATTTAACTGCGCACTCTGTATTTTATCTGACAAATCTAGGTAAAGAAAGACAATGTTATTCTGATATTCCAGGTTATGTAAGAAAAATAGTAAAAAAAAAAACCAGCCCTAGAAGAAAAAAAGCGACCGCGCTAAAGCATCCGAGTCTTCGGAGAAAAGCTATTTCCGGTCTCAGGCTGTGGGAGAAATAAGGGGGAGGGAGAAGAGGATTAAGGTAGCCGGTTCAGTCCGCCAGTGTCCCACAATCCTCTGCTCTCGGTTCCTCTTTCCTCGCTTAAGATGGCGCTGCTCGCGATACATTCCTGGCGCTGGGCAGCTGCGGCGGCTGCTTTCGAAAAGCGCCGGCACGCTGTGATTTTGATCCGGCCTCTAGTCTCTATCCACGGCGGCCCAGATCCGCAGTGGAGGTCACGTCAGCTCGGCGCCTCGGGAATTTCTCGAATCTCTCAGGTGAGATGCCGTTCACATGGAACTGCAGGGTGAAGGACATAAGGTTGCCCTTATGTTCTCGGGTCAGGGAGAGCGCCAAGAAGAAAGGTTGTCAGAGCTAACTTGGAGCAGCAGTAAGTGAAAGAAATTTGCGTTAGAAATTTGAGGAAGGGGTGAAGAAAACCTTTGGAGGTACTGTAAATGGGAACAGTTCCCGGCAGTGAGCACCTGGAACGCTAGTGACTCTCGCAGAATTTACAGTTTTTTTTCTCTGAGTTTAAGAGATAGGGTAGACAGCATTCCCAGACTGCTTACTTTTCTAAATGCAGGGAAAAACTGGACTACTTTCCAAAGTTAGTAATGGACTTTGGGACCAGTTTGCCTGTGGTTAAGATTTTACTCAGTCAGAAATAGCAATTTGGAGGGCACTGGAATATGACAAACTACCTATAAACAAGCGGCAAATTGAGTTAGCAACAGTTACTCCCTTGCTGACAGTGCTGATAGGCCAAAACCGTATTTATCTCTCTCTCCAAAACAGACCGCCCTAAATTCATGTGTAAACACGATTATCCTTTGATCTGAAAATTGTGTTCTATGTACAGAGGTCACTTTGGAAACCATAAGGCTACCTATCTTTAACTAATGAATGTAGCTATGACTATAGTGCCTCTTAATGTTTATATCCATTTTTGTTTCTCACTCAAGAACAGTTTTTTAAATTATTTGTACTTGTACTTCAATATATCTTTTTATTGCCTATATATTAACAGAAAGTTTAAAATACCACCCCTTATTCATCAGTATCACTAGTGTTGTCCACTTTATATGAGAAACTTCTTAAATTTTGATTCTTTGTCAACAAATATTTAATGTGTACTATGTACATAGTCCTGTACTAGATAATGGAGTACCAAGAGAATCAGACACAGTAATATTTTCAAGATTGGACAATTTGGTTAAGGAGATTGGACCTATGCATTACCAGAATAATTTAAAAACAAGGTAGTAGGTTCAATATCAAATGAATATGATCAGTAAGGGCTGTAGGCATCCAGAAGAAATAGTGATAATTAAAAGACCAGATTATAGAGAGGATCTCATGCTGGCAGTAGAATGCAGGGAGAACATTCCAAGCAGGGAGTATAGGGAATGGCATTAGGCCTGTGGAATGCTGGAGGAATTATATCCATTCATTCAGTAATTATTGAACACTTTACATCAGTGAACAGAACAAAATATAGGCCCTGTTCATAGAGTCTAAAATCTAGACTCTTTAGTAGGGGAAATAGATAAGTAAACACAATTATAATACAGTAGTACAATGATGGGGAAGGTACAGAGTACTGGAAGAATATACATGAGAGGCATCAAGTCTAATCTTGAGGTGGAGAAAATTGCCTTGAGTAATTTATTTAAACCAAGACCTGAAAATTAGAAGTTAAAGAGGAGATAACATGTGCATAGACCCACAGGTAAGAGAGAGCATGAACCTTTTGTAAAACTGCATATAGTTTAGACTAGTGAGGAGTTCATGATAGGAAATATCAGATTAGGCTAGAGAAGCAAATCCAGATTCTTTTATTAAAGTTTTTAAAGCACTTTGTAGTTGAAAGTTTGTAACATGTGATCTCTTGGGAACCATTCTTGTTCTGTAGTCCTCTAAAAAGCCAGGTGAAGTTTAAGAGAAAATTTGTAGGACTTTGTCTTTGATGAAGGGGAAGGAGAAGTGATTAGGAGTTTAAGAGGGAGGTGATGGCAATAAAAACAGCTTTTTCTTTTTACACGAGCACTATCCCCACAACTTCCTTCCTCCACGCTCTCCTCTACATCCTACCATTTCCTTTGGTTATGATTTCTGAAGTGTGAAAAACAAGGGAAAGGTGTTACCTTTGTTTTCTACTTCTTAAAGGCACACAACTCTTGCCTCTTTTTTTTTAAATGTGGATTTAACAGGGAGATTATAAGGCTTTTAAAGTAGAACCTCATATAACCTGAGGCAAATTTTCAAGTTAATTAGTGACTTGTGATTAAGATTGCAAAATAAATACTGAATGCATACTTTTAGGGTAATTGTTAGTATTTATAGCATGTTTTATAGCTGAAAGGAATCTTAGTGTACTGTTATGAAATCATGTTAGTGGGTTGGATCAGCACTTTTTTAAAGATGAAATTTAGTAGAATAGGAAGGAAAATACTAATGCTTTATATGTATTAAGGGAAGTATTGTTTTATGTACTTTTATGAATGTGTGTGTATGTGTATATATCTCTATATAGGTATATGAAACTCCCATATGTATGTAGTTCCTGAGATGTATTGTAAAAATGTATTTTTCACACAGGATTATGCCCTAGATCTTTGCTGTGCAATCTCTAGTAGTCACTAACTTCATGTGGCTGTTTAAATTTAAATTAAATTAAAAATTTAATTCCTCAGTTGCATTAGCCACATTTTAAGGGCTGAATAGTCACATAAATATGGAACATTTTCATCATTGCAGAAAGTTCTAACGAACAACAGTACTTCTTTGGAAAATATCATATCCAGCCCTTCTAATTTTGCAGTTGAAGAAACTAAGTTCTAATATAGATAAATGACAGCCATTAAGACCATTCATTCATTTGTTGCCTTCTGTGTGTTAAGTATATAAGGGTAAGACTGTGGTAGACACTAATCACACAATTAATGTTTGCTGAATTGTAAAAATACTTATCTAGTAATTACTAGAGCACAATTCATAGAGGGAAACACCTAAAACAGTATTTTTTTTGTAAAATTGGAAGATTTCATATGATGAGATTTAAATTGTAATGATTTATTGTACAGTTGCCTGTCTACTACACTAATTAATATTAAAAGGATTTATGAATTTTGAATGATAGAATTTGGGGGTTATTTCATTAATATTTACATGATGGAAACTGAGGCATCATATACTTAATCCATAGTGCCTTTTTAATCTATGTTTAATGAGTCATTGACACTTGATCCTGACACTGATCGTATACTATTTTCATTTGTTTTTCTTTAAACATCTTTGTTGAGATTAATTCACATACCATACTGTTCACCCATTTAAAGTGTGCTGTTCAATGGATTTTAGTATATTCAATGATACATACCACCATCACCACAGTCAGTTTTACAGTTTTCATTACCTCAAAAAGAAACCTGCTACCCTTTGGGCTATCCACCCCTACACCCTGTCCCTCTCCCCCTACGCAACCACTAGTCTATGTTCACTCTCTATAGATTTGTCCATTCTGGACATTTCATACAAATGGAATCATATAATATTTGGTCTTCTGAGTCTGGCTTCTTTCACTTAGCATTATGTTTTCAGTGTTCATCCATGTTATGGCATGTATTAAACACTTCATTCCTTCTTACAGCTGAGTAATATTCAATGATATGGATATGAAAGATTATCTTTATGCATTCATCAGTTGATAGACATTCAAATTATTTCTATCTTTTGGCTATTATGACTAATGCTGCTGAAAACAGTCATGTGCAAGTTTATATGGACACAAGTTTTCATTTCTCTTGTATACATAAGAGTAGAATTGTTTGGTCATGTGGTAATTCTATGTTTAATTCTTTTAGGAACTGTTGGACTGGTTTTCAAAGTGACTACGCCATTTTGTATTATCATCAGAAGTGTATGAGGGTTCCAATTTCTCCATATCCTAGCAAATAGTTGTTATCTGACATTTTTTAGTCTAACCATCTTGGTGGGTGTGAAATCATGTCTCCCTGTGGTTTTGATATGTATTTCCTTGATGACTGAGGATGTTGAGCATCTGTACTTGTGCTTATTGGCCATTTGTATACATCCTTTGGAGAAATGTCAATTCAGGTCCTTTGCCCAATTTTTAATTGGGTTATTAGTCTTTGTCTTATTGAGATATGAGAGTCTTTATATATTCTAGATTCATGTCCCTTATCAGATATATGATTTGCAGATATTTTCTCCCATTCTGTGGGTTGTCTTTTTGCTTTCTTGATATGGTCCTTTGAAGCACAAAAATTTTTCATTTTGTTGAAGTCAGATTTATCTATTTTTGTCTTTTGTTGGCCATACTTTTGGTGTTACAGCTAAGAATCCATTGCCAAATCTGAAATCATGTCGATTTACTCATATGTTTTCTTCTAAGAATATTATAACTTAATTCTAGTGAGATATAGAAATATTATTTTTGTATAGTTCTAGTTCCTTCCCTTCTTTGTTGTTTTATTTTTATGTCTATTAAATTATCTATGAATGTTATAATCCTGACAATACATTGTCATAATTATGACTTTTAAAGAATCTAAGAGAAGAAAGGGGGCAAGTAAATATTTATGGCTTTTATTATATTAACCTTTATATTTATCATTTCTGATTCTCTTCATTTGTGTTCTTGTGTTTGAGTTACCATCTGGAGTCATTTCCTTATCTGAATACAGCTGTGCTTCTACGCATCTCCTTTGTGCTGTTATTGGCAAATATATTGCATCTCTATATGTTATAGGCTCAACCATACGTTGTATACATATTATTTTATACAATTGCTTTTAAAATCAATTCAAGGAGAAAAGTAGAAAAAGTGTGCATTTATACAGTCTTATAATAACACAATTACCTGTTCCTTGTTCTTTGTTTTTTTGTGTGTGGATTTGAATTACAGTCTAAGGTCACTTGCTTTCAGCCTCAAGAACTTCCTTTAGTATTTCTTGTAAGGTGTTTTTGCTAGTATTAAAGTCTCCCAGTTTTTGTTTGTCTGGAAATGTTTTTTTATTTTGCCTTCATTTTCAAACAGTATCTTTCCTGGATAAGATACTGTTTTGCTTGACAGTTTTTTCTTTGAGTGTTTTAAATATGTTATCCTACTGCCTTCCAGCATATATATTGTTTCTGCCAAGAAATCAGCTATTAATTTTATTGGGGTTCTCTCATTAGTGAGGAGTCTTTCTTGTCTTACTGCTTTGAAGATTTTCCCCTTGTTTTTGGCTTTCAGTATTTTTACTATGATGTGCCCATGGATCTCTGCACATTTCCTTCTTAAAGTTTGTTGAGCTTCCTGGATATATACATTTTTGTTCTTTTTAATAAGCTTTGTAGGTTTTCAGCCATTATTTCATCAGGTAGTTTTTCTTCTCCTTTATCTCTTTTCTTTCTGATACACTCATTATGCATATGTTGGTGCACTTAATAATGTCTTACATTTCTCTGAGGATCTGTTTATTTTTCTTCATTTTTTCTAAAATCTCTGTTCTTCATATTGCATGATTTGCATTGATCTATCTTTGAGTTCACTAATTATTTCTTTTGCCAGTTCACATCTACTTTTGAGCCCCTCTAGTGACTTTTTCATTTCATTTATTTTACTTTTCAACTCTAGAATTTCCATTTGGTTCTTTTTTTTCTTTTGTAATTCCTGTTTATTGATATTCTACATGTGATGTGACATTGTCATCACACTTTCCTTTATTTCTTTAACATGGTTTCCTTTAGTCTTTGTACATATTTGTAATGACAACTTTGAAGGCTTTTTCTCTTCAATCTAACATATGGTCAAACCACAGGCAGTTTCTCTTCCCTGCTTTTTTCCCCAGCATATAGGTTATACTTTGATGTTTCTTTGCATGTCTGGCAATTTTTTGGAAACTGGACATTTTAGATAATGTAGTAACTCTGGGTAGTGGTCCCTTCCCTCCCAGGGTTTATTATTTACTTTCCCATTTATTTAGAGACTGGCTGGATTATTTTAGGGCTGTCTCTCTATGCCGTCTCCCTGCTCCCCCACTCCACAGTGTTAGTGCCTCTGATGTTGCTTCTTAAGCAGCATAGCCTTAAGAAGGATATCCTTGGGTATGCCAGCAGTCACCCTGAGATGACAGTGGTTTTGCTGAGACTTCTTTCTCTTTCCCAGTTATGCTCCATTTGTTGCTGGCAGATTGCATTGTTTTCAGCAGTGCCCTGGGGCAAAAATTGTTTCACTGACTGAAGTAATCAGATTCGCATTCCTTTGAAGTGACAGTTGCTGAGGTCAGTGAGATTTATTCTGACCCTAGGCAGTCTCCTCCCAGCTATCTCCCTCCTTGGTTTTCTGCTTCTCTGGCACAAACCAGCTCACCTACAGTTTAGCCTCTGTCCAATGATTCCATTAGTCTCCTCCCACTTGCCTTTCACCTTAACCTCCATTGTATTTGAGAGCAGCCTTAGGCTTGAACTAATCCACATCCAGTTGTATGAAGTCAATTCCTGTGGGAAGAGATTAGGAGCTATCTGCTTTAGGGCCTTCTCAGGCAAAATCTCCCAGCCACAGCTCTAGAGCTGGGGAAGGGGACAATGGTGCCTTCTCTCTGAGTGATACCCCCACTTTAGGAATTGAGTGCTAGGTGGAGTGGAGGGAGCAGTGGCCTCAGGTTTTTTTTACTTGCCTCTCCTGGTATGTAACCACCCTCTTTTATGAGTCAGGGCCTGGGTGATTGGGGCTTCAGTATTCTCAGTGGCACCACACCTGAGGTAGAGCCTCTGTCCCTCTAGTAGAGGTGTGTGCAGGAAGGGAAACCCTACCTCTTGGCCATGCTAGCCCAGAACTTACCTTCAGCAACAGGTCATTGGGGGAAAGATGAGAAATGCTGATGTCCTGCCTATCCCAGGAAGGTAGTCTTTCAACTAAAAGCTCAGTGGGCAAAGGGAGTGCTGTCTTAAGTGGAGTTTCCATATTGCCAAATATGGGAGGCAGGGAGTGTGCCCTGGTTCAGACAGCACAGACTATTGCCATTCTAACTGAGCTCTAGTAGATCTTGAATAAATGATATTTCACTTGCTATATTCCCCCACGACTATTTCTAGAGACTTTAAATGGTTGTCCTTTTATAATTGTTACCAGTTTTGCTGGGGGATGGGTCTAAGGAGCTCCTTATGTTGTCATCCAGAAGTAGAACTTTTTTCATTTGTTTTTGCCTGGCTTATGTTCTTTGGCTTATTGCAATGCAGCAAAGCAGTCTGTCCTTTCTCTTTGGTTTGTAGGAGCTATTACCAGTGAGGTCTGGCACATCTTTTATTTTAGTATACTTATCTTGTATGCGCCATTCAATAGTCCTTTTGAATAGGTACTGTTTTGTTTTCATTTGTTAGCTGTGACATCACAGACAAAGGGTGGGAACTTTAATTTCTTCCCATAGTGTGTAAGTTTCCCCTTCCTGCCCTCCTACTGGTGACTTGCTGCTGATAGTTAACCAATTAGGTAAAAGTTAAGAGACTTTACTTCTGGCCTTTGTAATGATTGAAGTGGGAATATGATAACACTAGGGAAATAATCCTCTTACTCTGCTTTGTATCCTAGTTTTAAGATTTAGGTTTCATAATACAAGTTGCATATCAAAAAACTAGAGTGAATACTGAGAAGACACAAAATGTAATAAGAAAATGAAAAACAGAACTTAACAGGAAAAAATTAAGGATGTTTTCAAGTGGATTATTTTGCATGAAACTGAAGAGGGTGGGAGGTGATTCAGTTACATTTAAAGTACTTTAAGGATAATTACTTTTTTAAAAATTAAAAGCTATCCTTCTAATAGTTCAGTGATACCTGAATGTACTTAGAACATTAGTTCATAATACAGAGACTTAGACTTCAGTTTCAGGAAGAGGGATTTCATGTGCATATGAGAAAGAACTTCTTAAATTAATAGTCCTTTTGTTGGGATACTAAGACAAACTTTTTATTTTATTTTATTTTATTTTATTTTATTTTATTTTTTATTGAGGTATAGTCAGTTTACAATGTTGTGTCAATTTCTGGTATACAGCACAATGGTTCAGTCTTACATGAATACACATATATTCATTTTCATATTCTTTTTCACCATAAGCTACTACAAGATATTGAATATATTTCCCTGTGCTATACAGTATAAACTTGTTTATCTATTTTATATATGCCAGTTAGTGTCTGCAAATCTCGAACTCCCAGTTTATCCCTTCATATCCCGCTTCCCCCTGGCAACCACAAGTCTGTATTCTATGACTGTGAGTCTGTTTCTGTTTTATATATAAGTTCATTTGTCTTTTTATTTAAGATTCCACATATGAGTGATATCATATGGTGTTTTTCTTTCTCTTTCTGGCTTACTTCACTTAGAATGATATTCTCTAGGGACATCCATGTTGCTGCAAATTTTATCATTTTTTATGGCTGAGTAGTATTCCACTGTATAAATATACTACAACTTCTTTATCCAGTCATCAAGACAGACTTTTTAAATGACCTTCTAAGAGGCAGAGTGAAAAACCATTGATCATAATTTAAATAGGTATCTTCTTGAAGAAAGAACTGACTTAAATTTATATCCTTCAGGATCACAATTCACTTTAAAAAGGGTAATCTAGCAGAAAGAACGTTGGTAAGCCAACAATCAGAAGAGTTGAATTCTAGTCTTGGCTTTGATGTTAGAAGACACTAGAACACATCATTAAACAATAATTTTCAATCTCTAGAAGATATAGCTGTTAGTAAGTAGTCAGCTTGGTTTTGAGAAGAATGAGACATACCGAACCAATTCAGTTCTTTATGTGAGAGAGTCACAGAGTACTTAGAGTGGGGTCGATCTTGATATCAGTAAGGGTTTCAGTTCTTGTTCCGTGTATGATTCTCACTCAACAAGCTAGAAAGGAATTATATTGCATACTGTTAGAGTCTTGGAGTAGTAGAAAGTATACCTTACTGGAAAAAATACAGACAATTTGAAGGATTTTGATTTCTAAATATTAAAGAGGATAAACAACTTGTGTACAAAGGACATACATGGTATAGTGGAGTGAACATTGGCCCAGGACATCTGACCACCTGAGCTCTGTTTCTACTCTTAATAATCTTGGACAGATTACTTGTTCCTTTGGACTTCAGTTTCTGTAAAATAAGATTCAACCACTTGATCTTCCACCTTTCCAGGTTTCTTCCACTTTAGTTTCCTGACTCTGATCTGTTGGGACTAACTCTTTATATATATACTACCTCTGCTTTGTGAGCCTAGTTTATTACTGGTGGTAGTTTTCCAGGAACAACATAGGTTACATTTAAGTTCACATGAATTTTTTTTCAGCAGGGGAGGTAACTGGGTTAATTAATTAATTAATAGAGGTGCTGGGGATTGGACCCAGGACCTCCTGAGCTACCATATGGACATAGAGTCCACATGGACTCTACTACTGAGCTTATACCCTTCCCCCTAAGTTCACATGAAATTTTAATGGGGTAAATTTGTATTCTTCCCTTCTCATACTACTTACTGATCTAAGAGTAGGAGTACAAGAACTGAGATTGATGAATTTCGTATTTGCTAATGTTGGGGAGATGGAATTAGAGTGAAGGAAAAGTAAGCTAGGTTCTAAAATCATCTAGGAAGGTAGAAAAGGTTTTAAGAAAGTGGTGGAGAGCATTACTATAAAGGCTGTAAATAAAGAAGCAGATTGCATAGGCTATAAGTGATAAGGAATGGAAATAAAAAGGTCTTAGTCTGCAAGCGGCGTTGGGGATTGAGAAGAGGAATTGAGAGGACCCCTCATTCACAAATAATTGAATAAATAACATTCTGTAAGCCACTGACATATTGCTTTGAATTGGTTATTAAGATTAATAGGAGGGGGAGAAAAGTTCATGATAGTGTTTCTGAACTTTTGTTTTTAGAGCAGTAGGCCCTTTGAGAATGTGATAAATGCCCTGAATTTTCTCCCTAGAAAAAAGCACATACACAAATGCTTCATTTTGCATGCAATTTCAGGGGGATCAGAGAATCTCTGATAAATATTACAGGCAGGTGAATCTCTAATGGAGTTCCTCAGTAGCCAGTGGCAGAGCAGAGGGCACTTGTCACTGGGCAGTAGGGTAGAAATGGAATGGAAACCTATTTTGCTCATACCAAACTTTTGGTTAAGTGGAAAATACAATAATACATTGATATTCAATGTTATAATCTTAAAGTGGGTTTTCCAAAGGAGTGTGTTCTTTCCGTGTTGTAAAATAGAATATAAAATAGAGGCAAAATTCCCTGTTCTTTATTTGATTGTTATAGTTTTCCCTTTTATTTTTATTTATACATTTCCCTTTTTAATTGTACAAAATCACATCTAATAAAAACAAGAGAAAATACTCATATTCTCACCTCTTTTTTCTTTTTGAATCATCAACATTATTTTTAATCACCCCTCCTCCCAGTCACCTAGGATCTGCATTGTTTGTTATACAGAAAGAAACATTTTGAGAAGCACAGGAGTCCTGGTTCTATCATTAACTAACTGCTTGCAAATACTCTAAACTTCCAAGAATCCATTTCTTCATATTTCACAGGAAAGCACAGGAAGAGATGATCCTTAAGATTGCTTTTAGTTTTAAAGGCTGTGCACAATCTCACCTCTTAAATAGTTTTCCATTTTCCCTGTGAATTCCAGTTCTTATATGTACATGATTTTTACATTGCTGAGATAATCTTAAATTCTGTTTCTTTTTGCTTGTAAACATTGTTTTTCTTGGTGCTCCATCTTTACCAAAATTTGGCGTTTTAATTACTTCATATTTTAGTAATTTTAATAGGTATATATTTAGCTGCCTACAAAAGGTGACATTTTTGTTGTTTTGGTTTTCTTTTTTTCTAAAATCTCTGTCCCTGAAGTATTCATTTGTGCTCTCAACAACCTTGTAAGGTTTATCACTAGTGAGTTAATATACTTTTCAATTCTTTTATTATGTCATTTGATCTCCACAGTAGCCCTGTGAGGTAGGTGAACATTTCATTGTAGGAGCAATGGCCTATTCTGTCTTTTTCAGTCCTGCAAATTTTGCCCTAGTTTGAGGCCCTTGTAACTTTATGCATAACTTTTCTCACTGCTTTCAGGCATTTAGCCTTCCAAGCCATCCCACACAAAACATCCAGATTATTCTTTGTAAAGCATAACTGATAAGTATCACTTCCCTGCTTGTGGACTTTAGTGTTCTCTACACCGTAGGCTGGTGTTCAAGGCCCTAAAGGATTTTCACCTAACTAGCTTGCTAGCCATATTATGAACTATTTTCCTATAAATACCCTGCCCCTCCAGCCACCCTGGATTGCTCCCTGTTCCTTGTACCTTGTGCCTTTTTGTTTTTGTTCCTTCATTTATACCATACTCTGTGTCCGAAATGGCCCCTCTCTTAACTCCTTTCTGTTTTTCAAATCTTAGCTCAAGGGCCAATTTATTCCATAGAACCATTCCTTATAAGCTTGTTAGACGTTTATTTCTTCCTCCTCTGAACACTTTTCTACAAGTACAGTTATGTGTGTCTTGTGGAGAAGATAAGATTTTATGCACCTAAAAGGCAGATACTTTCCAGTCATCTTTTTTATCTTCTACAGAGCTGGGCATGGTATCTTACATGTAGCAGATACTCAGAAAATATTTATGAAATGAGTGATTAAGCCCTATAACCAAATCAAAACAAAGTCTAACATAAGGATAAATAATATTTGCTTTGGTACTCTACATTTGGAATCGAAGGCTTACTTTCTATGTAGAGTGTATATTTCAGTAAAATCATAATCAGATTGTAAAATTAAATTTGTGGGTAACAACTTAAGCCTGTCCATTGCCTTTCTGTCATTATATGGTACTGTGGTGCAGTAGTGTCACTGTCAGTTTTTGCTAGATAACTAAAGCATATATGCTTTTAAATTTTTTGAGTTACTTTATTAGTAGATGTCTTTTGCTAGAAAAAATAGTTATAAGATGGAGTTCTTTGAGGAGTAACATATATAACATTTATTTTACTTCTTGCAGCAATTTTAACTGCAGGCTGTATTTTGGCTTATTTATTAGTTCTCTGATTAAATTTTCTTTACCACATCCAGTGAGGAAGGAGATGTTAGAGTGGACAAACTATATCCTAAGGGTGTAGTTTCTTAGATATTGATCTTTAAGGAGAGTAGGCTTTTAAAATATTTACTTATCATGCTTTTCAAAGCATACTAGAAAAGAGAAATTGGGTCTTCTATTTTGGTTTACTTATCAGATTATTTTGTACTGATCTTGAGTAACTTGTGTTGACTTGTCATTGTAATATATTCATATTTTTAAGTGTTTGAATATTTGCCAAGTATGAACTCTTTCTTCAACCCTATTAACTGTGGTGACTTAACAGCTGGGTGCATGTGAGTGTGCATGTACATATGTCTGTTTGCTAGGACTGCCGTAACAAAGCATCACAGACTGGGTGGCTTAAACAACAGAAATTAATTTTCTCGCAGTTCTGGAGGCTAGAAGTCTGAGATAAGGTGGTGGCAGGGTTGATTTCTTCTGAGGCCTCTCTCCTTGCCTTGCAAGATGGCATCTTCTCTGTCTTCACAAGGTCTTTTCTCTGTGCATGTCTGGGTCCTAATCTCTTATAAGTACACCAGTCATATTAGATTAGGGCCCACTCTATGACCTAGTTTAACATTAACCTCTTTAAAGGCCCTGTCTTCATATATAGTGACATTTGAGGTATTGGGTGTTAGGACTTCAGCATGAATTTGGAGCAGACACAATTCTGTCCATAACAGTGTGTGTGTAAATACATAGAAAACTGGAAGCATATACTGTCTCTGGAGAGGGGATGGGTTGGGAGGCTAGAGGACAGTGAAAAGGAACTTTCACTTGTTATTCCAGATACTTTGGCATTGTTTGATATACTGGTTTTTATAATGAGAAAAATTTCATATTTAAACTTTTCAGTTGGTGATCTGACCTTCTGAAATAGGTTGTATTAATATGTTCATTTATTGAACTCTGTTTTGTATACTAGTAATGCATTTTGTATATGGCTTAATGATTATTTTTTGTAATGTAAAAAAGATCTTTAACATGTTTAAGAAGATTTCCTGGAAGTATTCTACAGCTTTTAGATTTAGCCAGGTTTTGGTTATCACTTTACTAGGGAATTGGGGAATTTTTTGAAGACTGAGTACCAGTATTTCCTCTTAATTTCAGTGGTTTCTTCAGTCACTATGTAACATAGGATTATACATATTTGATGTTGCCTAATAAGGAGCTATACTCATGTTTCTTTTTTCAAAATCAAGTTCTTGTATTCAAAAAGTTACCAAAACAGTACATACTAGCTACTAAAATATTAGAAAACATAGAAAAGAAAAAAAGAGAAGAAAAAGAAAAAGGCAGCTATGCTCTAACACTTTGATATAATCTATACTTACAATAATTTTGTAGTGTTTATAGTTTACAAAATGCTTTAACACTTCACTTCTTCCTGCTCCTATTTATCTATTCATTGTTTTTCACCAGGATCAGAAAAATGTCTCTTTATTCCTTGGAGCTACACTTTCCAATACAGTAGACATTAGCCACATGTGGCTATTTAAATTTCAATTAAAAGTAAATAAAATTTCAAACTTAGTAGCTTAGTCACACTAGACATATTTTAAGTGCTCAATAGCCACATGTGGTTAAGTGGTTATTATATTTTTTGAGGTGGGCAGGAAGGTAATTAGGTTTATTTATTTAATTCTTTTTAATGGAGGTACAGCCTCCATGCATGTGCATGCCCAGCATGTGCTCTACAATTTGAGCTATACCCTTCCCCCGGCTATTGTATTTGACTACACATATAGAACATTTGCATCATCGCAGAAAGTTCTATGGAATATGACGGGCCTAGAAACTAATTTTAAGTAGAGATGATATTACCAAATTTGTTTTAGGAATGTGATTATGGCTATAGTTTGAAGGATAGATTGGAAATAGGTCAGAATTGGAGATAGAGACATCAGTTAGGAGGATATTGAAGTACTATAGGAGAGAAGTGATAGGGCCTGCACTGCCTGTCATGAGAAAGAGTCAACAGGATTTGTCACCAAGCATTCTAATATCATAAAAATGTTTTGAAAGATTATGAAAGATTTTGAATCAGGAGAGTATTACTTTGTATTAGCTACTTTATCTCAGTCTCAGTGTTTTTTAGGCAATGAAATGGATATTTGAATAAGACTTACCTATATATCTCCCACAATTCTGGGAAGGATCAAGTGAAATGATAGATGTGAAAGCAGCTAGTGAATTGTAAAGTCCTTTAAATTTTGCCATTGCAATTTTGGCTTATGGTTCTGTAAGAAAACCCCATTTTTGATAATGGATTTTGTGGGGACTGCCTATACAGCTCACATGATTAGGCAACTAACATTGTTTCTGTTTTGAATACTTCTTAAGCAGTCCAGTTACACCCTAGCTAATTAGTGACAGAACTGACACTACAACCCATTTCTTTTCACTCATCTCTTTCCCCTTCATCTGCTAGCTCTACTTTTCACAACTCAAACTGATGAATTTAGGACCCTTTGTGCAACTAATAATCTATTGCTTTGATGAATAGCTAGAGGAAATCTATTTAAACCGATTGTAAAACAGTCTTTTAAATGAATTCTTATATATTAACTTAGAATACTGTCATACATACAAAAGTAACAAAATCATACTAATGTTTCTAGAGTTTACCACAACCTATCACAGCTCTGCATTTATAAAAAGAACATGCCACCATCTTCAGTCAGTCTTTTTTTTTTAACATTTTTTTACTGAGTAATAGTCATTTTACAATGTTGTGTCAAATTCCAGTGTAGAGCACAATTTTTCAGTTATACATGAACATACATATATTCATTGTCACATTTTTTTTTCGCTGTGAGCTACCACAAGATCTTGTATATATTTCCCTGTGCTATACACTATAATCTTGTTTATCTATTCTACATTTTGAAATCCCAGCCTGTCCCTTCCCAGCTCCTGCCCCCTTGGCAACCACATGTTTGTATTCTATGTCTATGAGTCTGTTTCTGTTTTGTATTTATTTATTTATTTTTTTAAGATTCCACATATGAGTGATCTCATATGGTATTTTTCTTTCTCTTTCTGTCTTACTTCACTTAGAATGACATTCTCCAGGAACATCCATGTTGCTGCAAATGGCATTATGTTGTCAGTTTTTGTGGTGAATAGTATTCCATATTATAAATATACCACCTCTTCTTTATCCAGTCTTCTGTTGATGGACATTTAGGCTGTTTCCACGTCTTGGCTGTTGTAAATAGTGCTGCTATAAACATTGGGGTGCAGGTGTCATTTTGAAGTAGGGTTCCTTCTGGGTATATGCCCAGGAGCGGGATCCCTGGGTCATATGGTAATTCTATTCCTAGTCTTTTGAGGAATCTCCATACTGTTTTCCACAGTGGCTTTCCTTGCTTTCCCTCCCACTCAATGATTTAGATGTCTTCTTTTACAATTTTGTGATTTTTCTATTTGTAATTCATGGTAGTTATCACCTTTCCAGTTATGAGTTTCTCATTTCTGTAGCATCTTGCTTCTTTTCTGTTTAGAGTAGACCTGTCAGTATTTTAGCATGGGTTTAGTGTTGCTAAACTCTTTTAGTTTTTGCTTATCTGTGAAGTTCTTTATCTCTCCTCCTATTCTAAAGGATAGCCTTGCTGGATAGAGTATTCTAGGCTGCATCTTTTTTTTCATTCAGGACTGAATATATCTTGTCACTACCTTCTGGCCTGTAGTGTTTGTGTAGAGAAATCAGCTGAGAGCCTTATGGGGGTTCCCTTGTAACTCACTGTTTGTCTCTTGCTGCTTTTAGGATCATTTCTTTATCCTTGACTCTGGCCATCTTGATTATGATATGTCTTGGTGTGGGTCTGTTTGGGTTCTTCCTGTTTGGGACCCTCTGAGCCTCCTGTACTTGGATATCTGATTCCTTCTTTAGGTTTGGGAAGTTTTCAGTCATGATTTCTTCAAATACCTTTCCAAACCCCTTTGTTCTTTCTTTCCCTTCTGGAACCCCTATTATGCGTAGATTGGCACGCTTTATATTATCCCATAGGTCCCTTATGTTGTTTTCATTGTTTTTTATTTGTTTTTCTCTCAGCTGTTCTGATTGGGTGCTTTCTGTTGTCCTGTCTTCTAGGTCACTTATTGGTTCCACTGCATTATCTAGTCTGCTTTGCACAGCCTTTAGGTAGCTCTCATCTCAGCAAATGAGTTTCCTAGTTCTACTTGGTTCTTCTTTATAGCTTCTATTTCATTTTTGACCTATTTTATATCTCTAAACACTATTTCTTTTAGTTCCTTCAGTCCTTTGATCACTCCTTTTTTGAAATCTTGATCTAGTAGGCCATCAGTGTCTGTTTCCTTGATCATGCTTTCAGGGGATTTCTCTTGATCTTTTAATTGGGAGTCGTTCCTCTGCTTCATATTGCTCATATCTTTCTGGCACTGTGGCCAGTTGGTGGGCGGGTCACTTCCCTTCCTGATGCTGCACTCGGGCGAGGCAGATGGGCGGATCGCGTCCCCTCCCAGCACTGTGGTCAGGTGCTGCGTTCCTGCCAGGAAAGCAGGTGGCCGGCTGCCCACCCTCTCCCAGTGCTGGTCGCTTCGCTGCTCTGTGCAGCTGCCCACTCTGCCTTGGGTCGGTGCTCCGAAGGCGGGCTCAGGGAAGATCGCAGAACAGCCTGCCCCTGCTCTGTGCCAAAACTCGGCTCCTTGTTTGTCTTGGCGGCATGAATTCTCTGAGGTGCCAGGGCAGAAAGATCCTATCTGCCTCGGGCTGTAAACAAGTCTCTGTCCTGCCTAGGAGGTTGTGGAGCCCCCAGGTGCGGATTCAGGTCTTGGCTCTGCCCCCACCCGGGTGCTGAGCACAGGAGGAGATGGCAGCTGTGGCTGCACCCTGCCTCTCTTCTCGCAAGAAGGGCTAGTAATGGTGCGGCGGGTCTGAGGAGACAAAGGCTACGGTGCCCCTCCCCCCATGGCACACCAGCCTTGTTACTTTGCTTTTTTTCGCAATTTATGGGGGACTGAAGTTGTTCTGCTCTGTATTCCCTCCCAGCCATGGCACGCAGCACCCTGCAATACCCTGGGGCTGCCTCAGTGCAGCTGCCCCAGTCCCCCGCCCAGCTTGGGCGGCCTGTCCCGGCCCCCAGCTGCCGGCTCACATCTCGGGCTGGGTGTCGCGGGGACTCTTTGTGCCCGTTTAACTCAGTTCTGTCAGTCAAGGTCTGCTCTGTACAGATCCAAGCCTTGGAGGCTCCCCCTCTGTCCCGCTGGTCTCTCCGTTGGAGTGGGAAGACCCAGTGAACGAGCACTATTTCTCCTTTGCTGCTCCCTCCCCACGGGACCGGTCCTGCACTGTTTTGCTTTTTCTTCTTTCTTTTTTCCTTTTCTTCTACCAGATTTTTGGTGTCTTTGTCTTTCAAAGAGGGCGATGTTCTGTCGGAGTTCGGCAGGTGCTCTGGTTGGCTGAGTGGGTCCGTAGATGTGAGTTTTGGTGTATTTGTGGGAGAGGGTGAGCTATGAGCGTCCTTCTTCTCTGCCATCCTGCTTCTCTCTCTTCAGTCAGACTTCTAACAAACATTTATCGGTTACCTGCCATTTGACAGGCATTGTACTAGGTACTGGGGCTACAACCATGAACAAGGGCATAGCCTTTGCCCTACAGGAAATCACAATTTGGAAAAAACAGGTAACCAACTCTTCAAATATGATGTGGTTAAGTGCTTTAATAGAGGTCTCTGCGGGGTTTATGAGGGGAACCACCCTCAGTCTAGAGAGGTCAGAGAAGACCTTCCAAAAGATTTGTACATGAGTATGCTCTGGTGGATGAATGAGAAAAGGGTATTATAATGCAAAAGATATTAGATAACAATCTTCTTTGGAAAAGCTGTAGTTTGGAGGGTGGATTGAAAGTGAACAAGATTGGAGATAGGGAGACCTTTGGTTTGGATGGAACATTACAGAGTTTAAGGGTAATATTTTAGAGAAGGGATGATTATCTTAACTAAGATAATCATATAGAGTATAGAAATATTTAGTAGGCAGAGTTGACAGGAGTTAGTGGTTTGATACAGAGGGTAAGGAAAAAATAAAGAGTAGAGAGTAGTTCCTGGGTATCTTGCTTACGCAGCTGGTGAGTAGTGATGCTATTAACTTGGATGGGGAGGCAAATTTGAGCTGTTGAAGACGATGGAGAAAATGGTGAGTTCAGCTTGGGATATGTGGAGTTTAAGCTATTTATGAGACATCATGATGAAATTGTCTAACAGCCAGTTGTGTATATGGGCCAGGTACCCGAGATCTGGGCTGGAGGTAAAGTTTGAGAATAATCATGGAGATAAGTTTTTTATAGTGGCTGTGGGTTACTTCTGGAGACTGTATAGAATGAGAAAAAAATAGAGGGCTAAGGAAGACACTCCTGAGACCGCCAAAATTTAAATAAGAGTCCAAGAAGGGGAATATGCAGTGGCCAGGAGGTTAAAGGAATCTGGGTAGATTGATATGCTGGAAGCTAAGGGAGGAGAGGGTTTTGGAAAGGAAGGAACGGTCAGTAGTAGTATGCAACAGAGAGGATATGTAAGATGAATATGCAAAATGTTATTGGATTTAGTAATTAGTAGCTCAGTTAGTATTCCTGATAAAAACAGAGTGGTGATATGGTGATAAAAACTGTATTACAGTGTCTTGAGCAGTAACACATTATGATGTGTTCTTTTCAGTACGTATTGTCAGAAGGTACCTGGTATTGATATGTCTTATTACTGGTGATGTTAACCTCCATTGAGTGGTTAAGGTGGTGTCTCCTGGCTTTCTCTAATGAAGAGTACTATTTTCTCCTTTGTAATTAAAAAACACCTTGAGGGAGATTCTTTGAGAGTATGCAGATATCACGTTTCTCTCCAAACTTCCACTAGCTAATATTAGCATATCTACAACAGTTATTACTGTGGTGTTTGCCTGATAATGTTTTTTTTTTGTTTGTTTGTTTATTTGTTTCCCTCATCTACATTTCTTAATGGGACTTAGAGAAGAGCTGTTCCCTTCTCCTCATTTAATTATTTGCTTGTTTATATCAGGATGGACTCATAGATGTTAATAAACTATATTCTATGGGTTATAATTTTTATTTTGTTGCTCTAGTTGTCCTAGCTCTGGGTCACTGGAAGCTCTTTTAGATTGGCTCTTGTGTCCTTCGAACATGCCCCCACCCTTTTTTGAGTACTTCCTTACTTTCTGACACCACACAGTGTTCCAGGTTCACCTTATGTTTTCCCTGCCCTGATCTTGAAATCAGCCCTTTCTATGAGGAACCCTGTGCCTTTTATTGGAAAATGGTTTGTAGAAATCAAGATCTAGATGCTAGATGACTGTATACTTTAAAAACATAATCAGTTCTAAGTTCTGGGCTGGCTTTATTAATAAAATTTAATAATCTTTCTACTAGGAAAGTTAACTAATTTCACATAATACCTATGAGACCATTTAATCTAAAGGGCATTAGAGCATTACCTTTTAAAATAGTTTTCTTAGAAAAAACTGTGATTATTATTTTATTTGATAAAATATATCTTCAGAAATGTGTGTCCAGCTTTTCATTTATTATTTCTGATTAAATGCCCTTGCTATAATTCTGTAATAGATTATTTATTTATTTATTTATTTATTTATTTTTCTGTTTTGTTTTCAATATAGTACTAGGAATTGAACCCAGGGCTGTGTACCTGCTAATTATGCACTCTACCACTGTGCTATACCCTCTCCCCTGTAATAGATTACTTTTTAAAAATTGCTAGGTGAAATTACAGTCTGAAAATAACCATTTTAAAGTAAAAATTTAGGGCATTTAATATATTTACAGCGTAGTGCAACCATAACTTCGAATTCCAAAGCATTTTCGTTACTCCAAAGTAAAACTCCTTAACTGTTAAGCAGTTTCTCTCCCATTTCTACCTTCCCCCCAGCTCCCATCAGTCTGCACCCTGTCTCTATGGATTTATCTTTTCTAGATGTTTCATATGAATGAGATCATACAGTATGTGACCTTTTGTGTCTAGAATCTTTCAGAGGTTCATCTACATTGTAGAATGTATCAGTACTTTATCCTTTTAATGGCTGGATATTATTTCTTTGTATGTGCATGTACACACCACAATTTTTAACCTATCCATCTGTTAAGGACCTTTGGCCTATTTCTACCAATTAGCTGTTGTGAATTATGCTGTTATAAACAAGCGTGTACATGTAATGTACTTGTTTGAGTACCTGTTTTTAATTATTTTATATTTTCCTCAGTTTTATTTAGATATAATTGACATATAACATTGATCAATTTAAGATGTACAACTTAATTATTTGATATGTGTACATATTATGAAATAATCACCACAATTAGGTAACATCATCACCTCACATAGTTAACAATTTTTTTTTCTTGTGATGAGAACTTTCAAAATTTACTCTTAGCAACTTTCAAATATACACTTGACCCTTGAACAATGTGGGGATTTCAACTCTGCACAGTTTAAAATCTGCATATAATTTATAGTTGGCCTTCTGTGTAGACAGTTCCTCCATATCCGTGGTTCCACATCTGTGGGTTCAACTCAACTGCAGATGGTATAGTACTATACAATCTGTAGTATTTATTATTGAACCCTCACAGTTCAAATCCTTGCTGTTAAAATATCAATTGTAAAATACAGTATTACTAACTATAGTTACCATGCTGTATTTTTTGTTTCTTCCTGATCAGTCTTAGTAGATCTGATGTCTCCAGGAATTTATCTATTATTCTAGGCTGTCCAATTTGTTGGCATATGGTCATTCATACTACTCTCTTACGATGTTTTGTACTTTATCAGTTATAACAGCTCCGCTTTCATTTCTGATTTATTTATTTGGGGCCACTTTTTCTTGGCTATTCTAGCTAAAGGTTGCCCATTTTATTTATCTTTTCAAAGAATAAACTCTTAGGTTTTTTAATCTTTTCTGTTGTTTTCCTGTTCTCTATTTAATTTATTGCTGCTCTAATCTGAATTATTTCCTTCCTTCTGCTAACTTGGGACTTAATTTTTTTCTTTTTCTAATTCCTTGAGGTATACAGTTAGGTTGTTTATTTCAGGTCTTTCTTTTCTCTAAATGTGTATTACTATAAACTTCCCTCTTAAGACTACTTTTGGTGCAGTCTGTATGTTTTAGTATGTTGTGTTTTCACTTTTGTCTCAATATATTTTTAAATTTGCCTTTTCATTTTTTCTTTTGATCTATTGGTTATTCAGGAATATGTTGTTTAATTTCCACATATTTGTGAATTTTCCAGTTGTCCTCTTGTTATTGATTTCTAGTTTTGTATCATTGTGATATGAGAAGATACTTGGTATGATTTGTCTTCTAAAATTTGCTAATACTAACTTTGTGGTACTAACATATGTATACTAACATATGATCTATCCTAGAAAATGTTCCGTGTGCACTTGAGAAGTATGTGTATTCTGCTGCTGTTGGATGGAGTGTTCTGTTTATGTTTGTTAGGTCCATTGGGCCTGTAGTGTTCAAATCTGCTGTTTCCTTATTGATTCTCTGTCTAGATGATCTATCTGTTGTAAGAGTAGATATTAAAGTCTTCAACTATTATTGTTATTACTGTTTATTTCTCCTTTTAGTTCTGTTAGTGTTTGCTCTGTATATTTAGATGCTCCTGTTTTCAGTTCCTTTGATTGTGTACCTAGGAGTAGAATTACAGGGTCATATGGTAATTGTGTTTAACTTTTTTAGGAACTGCAAAAATGTTTTCTGCAGCAGCTGAACCATTTTATATTCCTAACAGCAATGTACAAAGGTTCCAATTTCTTCATTTCTCTTCTAACGTGACTTATTTTCTGGTCTTTTTTTTGTGTGTGTGGCATTTTTAGTATAGTCATCCGAGTGAATGTGAAGTGGTACCATATTGTGGTTTTGATTGTTTTTCCCTAATGACTAGTGATGTTGAGAACATTTTCATGTGTTTGTTGGCCACTAGTGTATCTATTTCCAAATCTGAGGTAATGAGGTTTCCCCTTATGTTTTCTTCCAGAGTTTTATGGTTTTAGCTCTTATTTTTGTATATGATTTGAGGTAGAAGTCCAACTTTATTTTTGTGCATGTGGATAACCAGTTGTCCCAGTATCATTTGTTGAAGAGACTTTTTACTGCATGGTATGGACTCGACACCCTTGTCAGAAGTCAGTTGCCATCGCTGCATAGGTTTGTTTCTGGATTTTGAATTCTATTCCATTAGTCAGTATGTCTATCCTTATGCCAGTAGCACACTTGCAATTATTGTGGCTTTGCAGTAGGCATTGAAATCAGGAAGTGTGTGTCCTCTAACTCCCCCTCCACCTTCCTTTTCTTTCCTAATTGCTCTGGTTAGAACTCTCAGTACAGTATTGAGTAGTAGTAGTAAAAGCTTTTGCCCATTTCTTAAGGGGAATACCTTAAGTTTTTCACCACTGAGTATGATGTTAGTTGTGATTTTTACATGTTTTATCATATTGAAGAAGTTTCCTTCTATTCCTAGTTTTCTGAATATTTTTAATCACAAAACGGTGTTGAGTTTGTCAAATGCTTCTTCTGCATCAGTTGAGATGATCGAGTGAGTTTTTTACCCTTTATTCTATTAATGTGTATCATATTGATTGATTTTCTTCTGTTGAACCACCGTGGCTTTCCTGGGGTAAATCTCACCTGGTCATGATGTATAATCCTTTTAACATACTTCTTGATTCAGTTTGCTAGTATTTTGTCGAGAGTATTTACATCTATATTCATAAGGGATTTTGGTATTTAGTTTTCTTCTAATGTCTTTATTTTTGGCATCTGAGTAATGCTAGCCTTATAGAACGAAATAGGAAGTGTTCCTTCCCTTTCAGTGTTTCAGGATGAATTTGAGAAGGATTTTAATTATTTCTTTTTAAAATGCTTGGTAGAAATCACCAGGGAAGTCACGTGGTCTAGGATTTTCTTTGTTGGGAAGCTTTTATTACTGATTCAATTTCTTTATTTGTTATGGTTCAGATTTTCTATTCCTTCTTGAAATAACTTCTGTTTGGTAATTTTTATTGTTATAGGAATTTGCCCTTATTATCTAGGTTACCTAATTTGTTGGCATATAATTGTTTATCCTTGTTACTTATACAAGGTCTGTAGTAATGTTTCTACTTTCATGTCTGATTTTAGTTATTTTTGTCTCTTTCTTTGTCAATTCTGACTGAAAATTTGTCAATTGTGTTGATGTTTTCAAAGAACCAACTTTTGCTTTTGTTGATTCCCTCTATTCTTTTTTTCTGTATTTCATTTATCTCTGCTTGAATCATCATTACTTCCTTTTGGCTAGTATCTTCTTTTTATAGTTACTTAAGATGTAAAGTTAGGTTATTTATTTGAGAACTTTCTTCATTTTTACTGTAGGCACTTAGAGCTATGATTTCCCTTTGAGCACTGTTTTCACTGCATCCCATAAATTCTGGTATTTTAAAAAAAATTTATTCTTTTTATTGTGGTTAAATATATGTAACATGAAATTTACCACTTTTACCATATTGAAGTATACAGTTCTGTTGCATTAAGTATGTTTACATTGTTGTGCAATGATTACCACTGTCCATCTTCAGAACTTTTTCATCTTCCCCAGCTGATACTCTACCAATTAACTACTAGCTAACTCCCTATTCTCCCTTTTTTCTGGCAGCCAACATTCTACAGGCATACCTTGGAGATACCGCAAATTTGGTTTCAGACCAACACAATAAAACAAATATTACAAAATTAGTCAAATGAATTTTTGGTTTTCCAGTGCATATAAAAGTTATATTTATACTATACTGTAGACATTTAAGTGTACAATAGCATTGTCTAAAAAAGTATATACCTTAATTAAAAAATACTAAAACAAAAATCCTAACCATCATCTGAACTTCCAGTTAGTCATAATCTTTTTGCTGGTGGAGGGTTTGAAATATTGTGAGAATTACCAAGAAGTGACACAGAGAAATAAGTGAGCAAATGCTGTTGGAAAAATGGTGCTGATAGAGTTGCTCAATGCAGGATTGCCACAAATCTTTAATTTGTAAAAAGCTCATTGTCTATGAATCACAATAAAGTGAAGCACAATAAAACAATATATGTCTCTGCTTTCTGTCTCTGAATTTGATTACTGTAGGTACCTCATGTAAGTAGAATCATATAATATATTGTCTCCTTGTGATTAGAATTTTTCACTTAGCATAATGTCTTTATGGTTTATAACATTTTGTAGCATGTATTAGAAATTCCCTTCCTGTTTAAGGCTGACTGGTACTCCATTTTATGCATATACTACATTTTGTTTATCCATTCATCTGTCAGTGGACACTTAGGTGGCTTCCTCAATTTGGCTATTGTGAATAATGCTGCTATGAACATGGGTATACAAATGACTGAGTCCCTGCTTTGAATTGTTTTAGTTATATACCCAGAAGTGGAACAGCTGGATTATATGGTTACCCTATTTTTATTTTTTTGAGGAACTGTCATCTTTTCCTACAGTGACTGCCCCATTTTACACTCTCACCAGCAAAGCACAAGGATTCCAATTTTTCATTATTTTGCCAATACTGGTTATTTTTTGTTTTTTTGAGGTTTTTTTTTTTTTTTTTTGATAATAGCTACCCTAAGGGATGTGAAGTGGTATCTCATTGTGATTTTGATTTACACTTCTCTAATAATTCATGATGTTGAGCATCTGTGCATATACTTATTACCATTTGCATATCTTCCTTGAAGAAACGTCTGCTGAAATCTTTCACTCAATTTTTGATTGAGTTGTTTGATTTTGTTGTTGCTAAGTTGTAAGAGTTTCTTATATATTTGAGATATTAATTGTTATCAGATATATGATTTACAAATATTTTCTCCCATTCTCTAGGTTGCCTTTCACACGATTGATAGTATCCTTTGATGTACTAGTTTTTAATGTTGATGAAGTGTAGTTTATCTGTTTTTCTTTTGTTGCCTGTGCTTTTGGTATCATATTCAAGAAATCATAGCTAAATCCAGTGTAATGAAACTTCCACTATAATATCCTCTGAAAGTTTTATAGTTTTAGCTTTTACATTTAGGTCTTTGATCCATTTTGAGTTAAATTTTATATATTTTGTTAGGTAAAGGTCCAGCTTCATTTCTTACATGTGGACCTTTATTTTTTTCCAGTATAATTTGTTTAAGAGACCGTCCTTTTCCCACTGAACAATCTTGACATCATTGTTGAAGATCAGTTGACTGTAGATACATCATAGATTTGTTTCTGGGCTCTCTTCTGTTTCATTGGTTTATGTGTCTTGTTTTCATGCTAGTACTGTGCTAGGTTTGATTACTGTAGCTTTGTAATATATTTTGAAATCAGGAAGTATGGTGTTCTTGTTCAGTATTACTTTGACAATTTGATATCTTTTGTGGTTCCGTATGAATTTTAGGATTTTTTTTCTGTGAAAAAATGCCGTTGGAATTTTGATAGAGATTGCATTGAATCTATAGAAGGCTTTGGAAAGTATGGACATTATAACAACATTAAACCTTCTGAACCATGAACATGGGGTGTCTTTTCATTTATGCATGTCTTTAATTTCTTTCATCAATATAATTTTAAGTGTACAAGTTTTTTACTTCTTTGCATAAGCTTATTCTTTGCATAAGTTTTATTCTTCTTGGTACTATTGTTCATCAGGAATATTGGCCTGTAGTTTTATTTTCTTGGCTAGTTTGGGTATTGGGGTGATGCTGGCTTCATAAGATGGGTTTAGGAATTTTCTTTCATCTATTTTTTCTTTTAAATGTTTCAGGTTAGTATGAATTCTTTGAATGTTTGATAGAATTTACCCTGCTCCTGGGCTTTTCTTTGTCAGGAGATTTTCAATTACTGATTTAATCTTATTTGTCGTTGGTCTTTTCAGTCTTACTCTTTCTTTTTCACTCAGTTTTGATATTTTGTGTGTTTGTAGGCATTTGTCAATTTCTTCTAGGTTATACAGCTTGCTGCTGTATGGTTCCTGAGAATTCTTTATTGACCCTTTTTACTTCTGAGGCATCTATTGTATTGTCTATTCGTTCCCTTCTGATTTTTTTTGAGCCTTTCTTTTCTTAGTCTAGCTCAAAGTTTGTTGATTTTATTTATATTTTCAAAATATCAACTCTCAGTTTGTTGGGTTTTTCCTATTGTTTTTTATATTCTCTACTTGATTTATTTCTGCTCTAGTCTTTATTATATTCTTCTTCTGCTATTTTTGGGTTTAGTTTGTTGTTTATCTACCCTTGAGATGAAAAGTAAGGTTGTTTATTTGAGATTGTCTTAATTCCGGCTGCTCTAATAAAATACTATAGATTGGTGGCTTATAAACAACAAATTTATTTTTAATGCTTCTGAAGACTGGGGAGTCTTAAGATCAGGGTGCCAGGAGATTCAGTGTTTGTTGAGTGCCAACTTCCTGATTCATAGACAGATGTCTTTTCACTGTATCCTTGCATGGTGGATAGGTCAAGGTATCTCTTGGGGGTCTTTTTCATAAGGGCACTAATCCCATTAATGAGCACTTGTGTCTGAGCAATCACCATATCAGTGTTTATTAATCCTTCCACACTAACTTTCATATTTTATTTTTTCCTTTTTATTTTATTTATTTTTTTATTGAAGGCTAGTTGCTGTACAATATTATATGTTACAGGCATACAGCATAATGATTCACAATTTTTAAAGGTTATGCTCCATTTATAATCATTATAAAACATAGGCTATATTCCCTGTGTTGCACAATATATCCTTGTAGTTTATTTTATACCTCATAGTTTATACATCTTATTCCCCTACCCATACATTGCCCTTCCTCGCTTCCTTCTCCCCTATAGCCATTAGTTTGTTCACTATGTCTGTGAGTCTGTTTCTTCCTTGTTATACTCACTGTTTGTGGTATTTTTTAGATTGCACATGTAAGTGATATCATACAGTATTTGTCTTTCTCTGTCTGACTTATTTCATTAGCATAATACCCTCCAAGTCCATTGATGTTGCTGCAAATATCAAAATTTCATTCTTTTCTATGCTGAATAATATACCATTGTATGTATATAGATAGATAGATTGATCAATCAATCAATCGATTACATCTTCATTATCCATTCATCTGTTGATAAACCTTTAGGTTGCTTCCATATCTTGACAATTGTAAATAATGTTGCTATGAACACCGGAGTGCATATATCTTTTTGAATTAGTGTTTTTGTTTTCAAATGTATACCCAAGAGTGGAATTGCTGGGTCATATGGTAGTTCTATTTTTAAATTTGGGGAAAACCTTCATGCTGTTTTCCACAATGGCTGTGCCAATTTACATTCCCACCAACAGTGTACAAAGGTTCCCTTTTCTTCATATACTTGCCAACATTTGTTATTTGTGTTCTTATTGATGATAGTCATTCTGACAAGTCTGACAAGTGATATCATTGTGGTTTTGATTTGTATTTCCCTGATGATTAGTGATGTTGAGCATCTTTCCATATGCCTGTTGGCCAGGTGGATTTCTGCTTTGGAAAAATGTCTATTCAGTTCTTCTACCCATTTCTTAATCACATTCTTTGCTTTTTTGATGTTGAGTTATATGAGCTGTTTATGTGTTGTATATTAACCCCTTATTGGTAGTATCATTTGCAAATATTTTCTCTCATTCACTAGGTTATCTTTTCATTTTGTTTTTTGTTTTTTTTCATTTTGTTGATCATTTCCTTCGCTGTGCAAAAGCTTTTAAGATTAATTAGGTACCATTTGTTTATTTTTCCTTTTATTTCCTTTACTTTAGGAGATAGATCCAAGAAAATATTGTTGCAATGTATGTCAAAGAGTATTCTGCCTATATTTTCCTCCAGTTTTATTGCTTACATTTAGGTCTTTAATTCATTTTGAGTTTATTTTTGTATGTGGTATTAGAGAATGTTCTACTTTCATTCTTTTACATGTAGTTGTCCAGTTTTCCCAGCACTACTTATTGAAGAGCCTATCTTTTCTCCATTGTATGTTCTTGCCTCATTTGTTGTAGATTAACTGGCCTTAAGTGCATGTGTTTTTATTTCTGGGCTGTCTATCCTGTTCCATTGATCTCTGTATCTATTTTTGGACCAGTACCATACTGTTTTGTTACTGTAGCTTTGTAGTGTAGTCTGAAGTTAGGGAGTGTGATTCTTCCTACTCTCTCTTCCTACTCTTCCTTTCTCAAGATTGTTTTGTCTATTTAGTGTCTTTTGTATTTACATAAAGATTTTAAAATTATTTGTTCTAGTTCTGTGAAAATACCATTGGTATTTTTTTAAGTTTATTTATTTATTTTTTGTTGTTGTTGAGGGGGGAGATAATTAGGTTTATTTGTTTATTTTTAGAAGAGGTACTGGGTATTGAACCCAGGACCTCGTGCATGCTAAGTATGTGCTCTACCACTTAAGCTATACCCTCCCCCTTGCCATTGATAGATTGATGGAGATTGCATTGAATCTGTAGATTGCTTTGGGTACTATGGTCATTTTAACAATATTGCTCCAAGAACGTGGTGTATCTTTCCATATGTTTGTGTTGTCTTCAGTTTCTTTCATCAGTGTCTTACAGTTTTTCGAGTACAGATCTTTTGCCTCCTTAGGTTTATACCTAGGTGTTTTATTCTTTTTGCTATGTTGGTAAATGTGATTTTTCCCCTTCGTTTCTCTTTCTGATAGTTTGTTGCTGTTTCGAAATGCAACAGATTTCTGTATATTAGTTTCGCATCCTGAAAATCTACCAAATTCATTGATGATTTCCATTAGTTTTTTGGTAGCATCTTTGGGATTTTCTATGTAGAGTATCATGCCATCTGCAAACAGTGACAGTTTTCTGCCTTCCTTTTTTATTTTTTTTTACATTTTTTATTCAGTTACAGTCATTTTACAATGTTGTGTCAGTTTTCAGTATACAGCACAATTTTTCAGTTACACATGAGCATACATATATTAATTGTCAGTTTTTTTTTCTGTGAGCTACCACAAGTCTTGTATTTATTTCCCTGTGCTATACAGTATAATCTTGTTTATCTATTCTGTATATGCCTGTCAGTATATACAAATTTTGAAATCCCAGTCTGCCCCTTCCCACCCCCAGCCCCCTTGGCAACCACAAGTTTATATTCTATCTCTCTGAGTCTGTTCCTGTTTTGTATTTCTGTTCATTTTTTATTTTTTAGATTCTGCATATGAGCGATCTCATATGGTAATTTTCTTTCTCTTTCTGGCTTACTTCACTTAGAATGACATTCTCCAGGAACATCTATGTTGCTGCAAATGGTGTTATGTTGTCAGTTCTTAGGGATAAATAGTATTCCATTGTATAAATACACCACCACTTCTTTATCCAGTCATCTGTTGATGGACATTTAGGCTGTTTCCATGTCTTGGCTATTGTAAATAGTGCTACTTTGAACATTAGGGTGCAGGTGTCTTTTTGAAGTGGGGCTCCTTCTGGATATAAGCCCAGGAGCGGGATTACTGGGTCATATGGTAAGTCTATTCCTAGTCTTTTGAGGAATCTCCATACTCTTTTCCACAGTGGCTGCACCAAACTGCATTCCCACGAGCAGTGTAAGAGGGTTCCCTTTTCTCCACAGCCTCCCCAGCATTTATCATTTGTGGATTTTTGAATGATGGCCATTCTGACTGCTGTGAGGTGATACCTCATCATAGTTTTGATTTGCATTTCTCTGATAATGAGTGATATTGAGCATTTTTTCATGTGCCTATTGATCATTTGTATGTCTTCCTTGGAGAATGACTTGTTTAGGTCTTCTGCCCATTTGTTTTTTTCTTATTAAGTCATATGAGCTGCTTATATTTCTGGAGGTCAAGCCTTTTTGATTTCATCATTTGCAAAAATTTTTTCCCATTCCATAGGTTGTAGTTTTGTTTTACTTCTGGTTTCCTTTGCTGTGCAGAAGCTTGTAAGTTTCATTAGGTCCCATTTGTTTATTTTTGCTTTTATTTCTATTGCTTGGGTAGATTGTCCTAGGAGAACATTTTTGAGATGTATGTGAGATAATGTTTTTCCTATATTTTCTTCTAGGTTTATTGTATCTTCTCTTATGTTTAAGTCTTTGATCCATTTTGAGTTTATTTTTGTGTATGGTGTAAGGGAGGGAGTGTTCTAGCTTCATTGCTTTACATGCTGCTGTCCAGTTTTCCCAACACCATTTGCTGAAGAGACCGTCTTTATTCCATTGTATATTCTTGCCTCCTTTGTCGAAGATGAGTTGACCAAAAGTTTGTGGGTTCATGTCTGGGTTGTCTGTTCTGTTCCATTTGTCCATATGTCTGTTTTTGTACTAATTCCATGCTGCCTTGATGACTGTAGCTCTGTAGTATTATCTGAAGTCTGGGAGAGTTATTCCTCCAGCCTCTTTCTTTTTCTTCAGTAATGCTTTGGCAATTCTAGGTCTTTTGTGGTTCCATGTAAATTTTATTATGATTTGTTGCCTTCCTTTCCAAATATATTTATTTCCTTTTCTTTTGTGATTGCTGTGAGTAGGGCTTCCAAAGCCATTTTGAATGAAAGTGGCAAGAATGAGTATCACTTGTCTTGTTCCTGACCTTAGAGGAAGTACTTTCAGCTTTTTACCATTGAGTATAATGTTAGCTACGGGTTTGTCACATATGGCCTTTATCATGTTGAGTATGTTCCTGCTGTGTGCTCTTTTTGGAGAGTTTTTTAATCATAAATGTATGTTGAATTTTCGCAAAAGCCTTTCTGCATCTATTGAGATGATTGTATGGTTTTTATTATTTAGTTTGTTAATGTGGTGTATCACATTGATTGATTTGCAGATTTTGAAAAATCCTTGCATCCCTGGGATAACTCCCACTTGATCATAGTTTATGATTCTTTTAATGTATTGTTGGATTCAGTTTGCTAGTAATTTTTTTGAAGATTTCTACATCTATGTTCATCATTGATACTGGCCTGTAATTTTCTTTTTTGTAATATCTTTATGTTTTTGGTATCAGGGTGATAGTGGCCTCATGGAATGAGTTTGGAAGTGTTCTGTCCCCTGCAATTTTTTTGGAATAGTTTCAGAAGGATAGGTGTTATGTCCTCTCTAAATGTTTAGTAAAATTCACCTGTGAAGCCATTTGGTCCTGGACTTTGGTGGGAGTTGTTTAATCACTGATTCGATTTAATTACTAGTAATTGGTCTGGTGATATTTTCTGTTTCTTCCTGTTCAGTCTTGAGAGATTATACTTTTCTAAGAATTTTTCCATTTCTTCTAGATTGTTCGTTTTATTGGCATTTAGTTCGTGGTAGTCTTTTATGATCCTTTGTATTTCTGTGGTGTTGAATGTAACTTTCCTTTTACATTTCTGCTTTTATTGATTTGGGCTCTCTTCTTTTTCTTGATGAGTCTGGCTAATGGTTTATCAATTTTGTTTATCTTTGCAAAGAATCAGCTCTTAGTTTCATTGCCCTTTTTTTGTTGTTGCTGTTGTTATAGTCTCAATTTCATTTATTTTTACTCTGATCTTTATGATTTCTTTCCTTTTACTAACTTTGAGCTTTGTTCTTCTTACTGTAGTTCCCTTGGGTGTAAGGTTAGGTTGTTTATTTGAGATTTTTCTTGTTTCCTGAGGTAAGCTTGTATCACTATAAACTTACCTCTTAGAACTGTTTTTGCTGAATTATGTAGGTTTTGTATCATTGTGTTTTCATTTTCATTTGTCTGTAGGTATTTTTTAATTTCTTCTTTGATTTCTTCAGTGATTCATTGGTTGTTTACTAGCATATTGTTTAGCCTCCACGTGTTTGTGTGTTTTGTAGCTTTTTTTCTTATAGTTAATTTTTAGTTTCATAACATTGTGGTTGGAAAAGATGCTTGATATAATTTCAGTCCTCTTAAATTTACTGTGGCTTGTTTTGTGGCCTAGCATGTGAGCTGTCTGGAGACTGTCCCATGTACACTTTAAAAGAATGTGTTTTCTACTTTTTGTTGGAATGTTCTATATGTATCTATTAAGTCCATTTGGTCTAATTTGTCATTTAAGGCCAGTGTTTCCTTACTGATTTTTGTCTGGATTATCTGTCCATTGATATAAGTGGGTTTTATAGTCCCCTTCTATTATTGTGTTACTGTGCATTTCTCCTTTTATGTCATTAATATTATTAGTATTGCCTTTTATATTTTGGTGCTCTTATGTTGGGTGCATATATATTTGCAATTGTTATATCTTCTTGAATTGATCGTTTGATCACTATGTAGTGTCCTTCTTTGTCTCTTAACAGTCTTTATTTTAAAGTCTGTTTTGTCTGATCTAAGTGCTGCTTCTCCAGTTTTCTTTTGGTTTCCATTTGCATAGAATGCCTCTTTCTGTCCTCCCACTTTCACTCTGTTAATTTCTAGATCTGAAGTGAGTCTCTTAGGCAGCGTATAGACAGTTCTTGTTTTTGTATCCATTCAGCTACTCTGTGTCTGTTGGTTGGAGCATTTAGTCCATTTACATTTAAGGTGATTGTGGATATATGTATATATATGTTTTTATAGCCATTTTGTTATTTTTTCAGATTTTTTTGTAGGTTTTTGTTTCCCTCCTTTATTTTTCTGTTTTTATCTCTTGTGATTTGATGACTCTTTAGTATTATGTTTGGATTCCTTGTGTGTGTGTGTGTATGTATTATAGATTTTTGGCTTGTGGTTACCATGAGGTTTTTGTATAGCAGTCTGTATATATATGTGATTAGTTTAAGTTGCTGATCTCTTTATTTCAAATCTCTTTATTTTAAAAACCCTACTTTTGTACTCTCCTCCCCTCATGATTACTGTTTTTGATATCATATTTTATACATCTAATTGTTTTGTGTATCCCAAAGTGCTTATTGTGGATATAGGTGATTTTTACTACTTTTGTCTTTTAACCTCCCTATTAGCTTTGTGTGTGGATGATATCCTACTTTAACTGTAAATTTGTCTTTACCTGTGATAAAAACTTCTAGCTTCTCACTCTGTGCATCCATTCTTCTCCTGAGTTCATTGATCAACTTTATAGTCATTTCTCTGAACTCTTTCTCAGGTGAATTGCCTATCTCCACTTCACTTAGTTTTTCTTCTGGGGTTTCAATCTTGTTCCTTCATGTGGAACATGTTCCTCTGCCACCTCATTTTGTGTAAGTTGCTGGTTGTATTTTTAGGTATGTGGTAAGTTAGTTACATTCTTTGACCTTGGAAAAGTGGCCTTCTGTAGGAGACATCCTATGCATTCCAGCAGCTCTGCTCCCTCTCATCACCTAAGTTGTATGCTCTAGGGGTTCCTCCTAAGAGGGCTGCATGGGTCCTTGTCTTGTGGCCAGGTGATGCTGTGGGTAGTCTGATAGTCTTGGTTGGCCCCTAGCTTGTTTAGTTGCCAGGCCCTGCCTTGTGCAGATGCTGCCTATTAGTGGGGCCTGGTCAAGAGGTGGCTGGCTGCAGAATCCTTTGGGACTCTGGAGCTAGTACTGGCTCACTGTTGGGCAGAGTCAGGGTCCAGAAGTCTCCAGGGCTTTCGCTCACCCACTGGTAGATAAACCATGTCCTGGGGTTAGTGCTGTGCTACTGGCAGGCAGAGCTGGATCCTGGAGTCTGGCTACAGGGTCTAGGGATCCAAGAGCTGGTATCAGATCATTGGGGAGAGGGCTTGGCGGGGGGCAGTCATGACACAGTTGGATATGGGGTCCAGGGTGTCCAGAAGCTTGTGTTGGCCTGCTAGTGGACAGAACCAGGTCCCAGCTGGTCCCAGAATAGAGTCTGGCTTGTATGGGTGGGCTTGGTCTTCAGCTTGTGGGATTGTGGGGTTTTTTTTGTGTGTCTGGTGTCTGCCCCTGGCAGGTGAGGCTGGTCTAGAGGCTTGAACAGACTTCTTGGTGGGCAAGGCTGTGTCTAGGGACATATCTTTAGGCGGCTCTGGGCTCAGGAAGTCTTTAAGTAGCCTGTCTTCTGTTGGCTGGGGCTATGTCCTTGCCCAGTTAGTTGTTTAGCCTGAGGCATCCCAGCACTGGTGCCTACAGGCTATTGGGTGGGGCCATGTTTTGGCACTAATGAACTATATGGAAGATCCCAAGATGATGGCCACTAGCATGAGTGTCCACAGGGTAGATAGTTCCCATATATGGTTCCTGCCAGTATCTGTGTCCCGAGGGTTAGTCATAACCACCCCCGAGCCTCCTTGTGAGACTCTCTTAAGACCAGCAGGTAGGTCTAGCCAAGGCTTCTATCAAATTACTGCTTTTACCCCGCGTCCTGGTGCACATGAAGTTTTGTGTCCGCCCTTTAAGAGTGTGCCCAAAATAGAGTGCGCTTCTACTTCCTCCAATCCTGTGGGACTCCCAAATTTAAGCCCTGCTTGCTTTCATAGCCAAATGCTCTGAGGGATCATCTTCCTGGTGCAGGATCCCTGGGATGGGGAACCCAATGTGGTGCTCAGAACTCTCACTCCTGTGGAAGAACCTCTGCAATACAGTTATTCTCCAGTTTGTGGCTTGCTCACTGGAGGTTTTGGGACTTGGTTATATCAAAAATCCTCTCCTACTCATCTCTCTGTAGTTCCTTTTATTTTTTAACATTTTTACTTTTTAAATTGTTTTTAAGGTTTTTTTTTTTTATCATGGGGTTCCTTCTTTATGTCTCTAATTGTCGAAGATCTATTTGGGTAGGTTCTGGTCTTTTTCATTAATGGTTGTTCTGCATATAGTTGTGGTTTTGGTGTGTTCCTGAGAGGGGATGAGCTCAGGATCTTTCTACTCCGCCATTTTGGCTGATCAGTAATAGTTGGAAAAGGAAGGACTTCGTAGACCCCTGAAAGTGTTTCAGGGCTCCCCAGTGGTCCTGAGCTGTTTCTAACTTTCATACTTTAATAATTTAGGTTGGCATGTATGATAGAATAACTGAATAGCAAGTGATAATATTTATTTTTAGACTAGTTTGGTTTTCAGATGATTAGTTTAAGCACACACTGGCTTAATATATTCCATTATATGATCCAAGATATGTATAATTATGTAATATAGTTTCTTTTAATAAGTTTACTTTCAATTTTGAGTCATTAATATTTGAAGTTGCATAAGGACTTCATGTAAGATTTTCACTTCATAAAACCAAATTTCAGTGAATAATGGATTTCACTGATAGTCATATGGGAGTGCCAGATATTGTATCCTATCCAAATTTCATTTAAGTAAACTTTGTTTACTTTTGGATGACATTTTAAATGGTTGTTAGCTAATGTTTTAATTGCCAGCAAAGACAGTTGCTTTTTTAAGTACATAAAGTGATTATATATGAATCATAGATTCATTGGATGTTAGCATTCAGATAGACTGTAGGGGTAATCTACTCCATTTTGCTCATCTTACAAATGAGAAACTGAAGTATCCTATGCCTGGTAGCATAAAGAGATAATGAATGAATCAGAGTTAAAACCAAAATCTCCTAATTTCTAGTAGAATGTTTGTTCTACTGTATCATTTTAGGATTTTTTTATTCGGTTAACTCAGCACACTTTTATTATGTATAGTAACACTTAACCTTTTCTGGGGATCCTGATGTAAGGACTACTGAGAGAGGAAAGTCTGGAGAGACAAATGCAGGAAAAAATAAAGCTGTTTTTTTCTTTTTTATTTTTCCTGGACTTCTCTGTCATCAGGACATTCAAAATCAACTGAAAAGTTAAGCTAGTTTATTTTAATTGAAGTATAATTGACAGTATTATAGTAACTTCAGGTACACATCATAGTGATTTGATTTATAAACATTTTGAAATGGTCGCCATGATAAATCTAGTTACCATCTTTCAACATACAGAGTTATTACAATATTACTGACTATATTCCCTATGCTATACATTACATCCCTGTAACTTGTTTATTTTATAACTAGAAGTTCATACCTCTTAATCCTATTCAAATATTTTGCCTACCACCCAACCCCGCTTCCCCCTGGCAAACATCAGTTTGTTTTCATGAATCTATGAGTATGTTTTTATTTTGTTCATTCACTTGTTTTGTTTTTTAGATTTTACATATAACTGAAATCATATGGTGGTTGTCTTTCTCTGTCTGACTTATTTGACTTAATATAGTACTGTATAAATCCATCCATATTGTCACAAATGGCAATATTTCATTCTTTTTTGGCTGAATACTACTCCATTATATATATACACACACACATATATATGTATGTATACATATATATGTATATGTGCAACATTTTCTGTATTCATTCTTCTGTCAGTAGGCACTTAGGTTGTTTCCATATCTTGGCCATTCTGTATAATGGTGCAATTAACATAAAGGTACACATATCTTTTCTAATTAGTGTTTTTTTTTAATAAATACCCAGGAGTGGAATTACTGGATCATATGATAGTTCTGTTTTTAATTTTTTGCAGAACCCCTATACTACTTTCAATAGTGGCTGTGCTACTGTTTTACATTCCTACCAACAGTGCATGAGGGTTCCCTTTTCTTCACATCGTTGCCATTGCTTCTTATTTTTTGTCTTTTTGATAATAGCCATTTTGGTATATGAGATATGAGATGGTATCTCAATTTTGGTTTTGATTTGCATTTCCCTAATAATTAGTGATACTGAGAATTCTTTTTGTGCCTGTTGGCCACGTATATGTCTTCTCTGGGAAAATGTCTATTCAGGTTTTCCACTGATTTTTTTAATCAGGTTGTTTGCTTTTTTGATATTAAGTTGTAAAAGTTTTTAAATGTATTTTGGATAGTAACCACTTATTGGATAAATGATTTGGAAATATTGTCTCCCATTCAGTATGTTGCCTTTTTGTTGTTGGGTTTTTGGTTTGTTCCCTTCACTGTTCAAAACCTTATTAGTTTGATGTAGTTTCGTTTGTTTATTTTTGGTTTTTTGTTGCCTTTGCTTGAGGACACAGGACCAAAAAAACATTGCTAAGACTGATATCAAAGAGCTTACTGCCAATTTTTTCTTCTAGGAGTTTTATGGTTTCAAGTCTTATATTCAAGTCTTTAATCTATTTCACATTAATTTTTTTGGATGTTGTTAGAAGGAGGTCCAGTTTCATTCTTTTGGATGTATCTGTTCAGTTCTCCTATCACCATTTATTGGAGAAACTGTCTTTTCTTCTTTATATTTCTTTGTCATAGATTAAGTGACCATATATGTATGGATGTATTTCTGGGCTCTTCATTCTGTTCCATTGATCTATGTGTCTGTTTTTATGCCACTACTGTACACTTTTAATTAGTATGGCTTTATAATATAGTTTCAAGTCTGGGAAGTGCCTCAGCTTTGTTCTTTTTCCTCAAAATTGTTCTGGCTCTTTGGTCTTTTGTGTTTCTGTACAAATTTTAGAGTTATTTGTTCTAGTTCTGTTAAAAAAAATGCCACTGGTATTTTGATAGGGATTGCATTGAATATATAGATCAGTTTGGGTAATAAGGACATTTTAACAATATTAATTCTTCCAAGTCATGAGCATGATGTATCTTTTCATTTATTTTTGCCGTCTTCAGTTTCTTTCATCAGTGTCTTACAGTTTTCAGAGTACAAGTTTTTCACCTCCTTGGTTAAATTTATTTCTAGGTACTTTATTCTTTTGATGCAATTGTAAATGGGATTGTTTTCTTTTCTCTTTATGATAACTCATTATTAGTGTATAGAAACAACTGATTTCTATATATTATTTTTGCATTCTGCAACTTTACTGAATTGATTTATTAGTTCTAACGGGTTTTTTTTTTTTTTTGGTGGTGTCTCATGGTTTTCTATATATAGTATCATGTCATCTGCAAATAGCGGCAGTTTTACTTATTCTTTTCCAATTTGGAATCTTTTTATTTCTTTTTCTTGCCTAATTGCTGTGACTAGGACTTCCAATACCATATTGAATAAAAGTGGCCATAGTGTGCATCCTCTTTTTGTTCTGATCTAAGAGAAAAAGCTTTCAGCTTTTCACCATTGAGTATGATGTTAGCTGTGGGTGTATTATATATGGCTTTTTTAATGTTGTGGTATATTCTGCTGTCATACTCTATTGAGAATTTTTATCATAAATGCATGTTGAATTTTGTCAAATGGTTTTTCTGCATCTGTTGAGATGGTCATATGATTTTTATCTCTCATCTTGTTAATGTGTATTATGTTGTTTGATTTAAATAACCCCAGGCATATATGGCCAACTACTGTTCAACTAAGGTATCAACGATGGGGAAAGGATAATCTCTTCAGTAAGTGATATTGGGAAAACTGCATATTCACATGCAAAAGAATGAAATCAGACCCTTTTCTTACACTATACACAAAACTCAAAACAGATTAAAGGGTTAAACATGAGAACTGACATTATGTTTCCTAGATGAAAACATACGATAAGCTCCTTACACTGGTCTTGGCAAAATTTTTTTGTATATGACACCTAAAGCATAAGCAACAAAAGCAAAAATAAAAAATTATCCAATGTATGTTTTCTTATAAGAGTTTTATAGTTCTTATAATTTGGTAATCAATCCATTTTGATGTTTTGTGTGTGTGTGGTTTGTGTAAAGCTAAGACAGAGATCAAATTCATTCTTTTGCATGTGGGTATCAGTTGCTTAAAGATCATTTGTTGAAGAGTATTTTTTCTCCCATTTTTTTCCTTGATACCCTTGTCAAAAATCAAGTGACAACAGATTTATTGGTTTATTTCTGAGCTCACAGTTCTGTTCCATTGAACAATATTTCAGTCTCTATGCAAGTACCACCTTGTCTTAATAACTGTAGTTCTGTGGTAAATTTTGAAGTCAAGAAATGCATTTAAATTTTCTTCTTCAGGGACATCTACTAGTCATATGATAAATCTTCTTTTCTTATCTTCAGTTATGTCACTTTTTCTTATATCCTTTTTGTCTCATTTATTTTTTGTTATTAACATTTTCTCCTCACCTTCTGCTTTTCTTAAGGCATTATTTGTTGAGTTCATTTGCCCTTGTGTATTTGCTCTTGTTTTCCTTTTATTTTATTTTTTTTAATTTTAAAAATTTATTTAATTTATTTTTTTGGTGTGGGGGGGAGTAGTTAGGTTTACTTATTTATTATTTCTGGAGAAAGTACTAGGGATTGAACCCAGGACCTTGTATATGCTGAGCATGTATTCTACCACTTGAGCTACACCCCCACCCCCATTTTCCTTTCAATTTGGACTTTATTTCTAAAAGTTTTTAAATTTCTAATTCTTTCTTGAGTTCTTATTAAGTTATCATCTTATTTCTGAGTTTACCCAATTTCATGTTCTCTCATATTTTGTCATTTTCTTAATTTTAGCTTATTTTGAGATAATTTCTACTTTTGATCTGTTTTATAAGCATGTCTTTCTCTTATGCTTTCCTTTTCTATAGCTGTCATTATGTTCATTATTTTATATTTTTATACTAATTTTGTATGGGATTTGATCTTGATAATTTTGGTTTTTTTGTTTTTAATGTAAGATTATTTTGCCTGAGCTTTTAGAAGGAAACTTGGAACCACCATTCTACTTTCTGATTTTGTGAGTTTGACTACTTTAGATTCCTCATATAAGTGGCATTATGCAGTATTTGTCCTTCTGTGACTGGCTTATTTCACTAGCATAATATCTTCCAGGTTCAATCATGTTGCCACATATGACAAGATTTCTTCTTTAAGGATGAAATATATTTCATTGTATGAATATATCACATTTTTAAAATCTAGTTATCCATTGATGGACATTTTGGTTGCTTTCACATTTTGTCTAGCCTTAATAATGCTATGATGAATTTGGGCATGCAAATATCTCTTTCAAACACCTCATTTCAGTTCTTCTGGATGAGTACCCAGATCTGGGATTGGTGGATCATATGGTAGTTCTATTTTGATTTTTTTGAGGAACCTCCATGTAGTTTTCCATAGCATCTGCACCATTTTACATTCTTACCAACAGAACACAGGGTTCCAGTTTCTCCACATCTTCACCAAAACTTGTTTTTTTGTTTGTTTGATTTTTTTTCGTAATGGCCATCCTAACAGGTGTGAAGTGATATTTCACTGTGGTTTCTACTATTGATTTCCATTTTCAATCCATGTAGGTCAGAGAAGATTGTATGCTTTTAATCTTCTTAAATTTGTTAAGATTTGGTTTTTTTGGTCTAATATGTGATTTATCCTGGAGAATGTTCATTGTGCAGTTGAGAAGACTGTGTATTCTGCTGCTGTTAGGTGGAACATTTTCATTTGTTTGTTAGTGCTGTTCAGGTTTGATCTGTAGTGTTCAAGTTCTCTGTCTCCTTGTTGATCTTTTGTATGTATGTTTTATCAGTTACTGAAAGTCAGTTATTAAAGTCTCCTATTATTAATGTGTTATGTATTTCTCCATTTTTGTCAGTTTGCTTTATATATTTAGGTGCTCTGATGTTGGATGCATATATGTTTATAACTGTAATATCTTCCTGGTGAATTGAAACTTTTATCATTATTATAATGTCCTTCTTTGTTTCTTGTGGCAATTTTTGAGTTAAAGTCTATTTGGTTAGACCTGGTTAACATTTTCATGGCATATACTTTTCTAGCCTTTCACTTTCAACCTATGTGTGTCTTTAAGTCTTAAAAAGTAAGTTTCTTGTAAGGTAGCGTATAGTTAGATACTGGGTTTTTAATCCATTCAGCCACTCTGTTGATTGGAGAACATGTCCATTAAAATTTAAAGTAATTATTGTTAGATAAGGACTTAACTATTGCCATTTTTGTTAATTGTGTTCTGTCTTGTAGCTTTTTTGTCCCACTCAGCTGGTTTCTTTTGTGTTTGGGTTTTTTTGTAGTAATATTCATCGATTCTTTTCATTTTCTTTTGTGTATCTTTTATAGGCCTTATCTTTCTGATTGTCATGGAATGTTCATAAAACATAGTTATAACAATATCTTATGCTAATAACAACTTTACTTTGATCACTTAATAAAAACTCTACAGTTTTACTCTCCCCCACACATCTTATATTATTGATGTCACCATCATAACTTTTTATAGTGTATATCTATTAAATGTTTCTAGTTATAGTTATCATTTATGGTTTTTTTTAACTTACATATTAGAAAAAGTGATTTTTGTACCACTTTTACATTATTAAGTATTCTTTATTTGTCTGTATATTTACCTTTACCAGGTAGCTTCATACTTTCATACTTTTGTGTTGCTGTTTAGTGTCCTTTCATTTCATCTTGAAGAACTCCCTTTCTCATATCTTGTAAGGAAGGTCTAGCATTGATGAACTCCCTCAGCTGTTGTTTATCTGAAAGTCTTTATCTCTCCATTTTTTGAAGTAGATTTTTGCTAGATATTATATTTTTGGTAGGAATTTTTTTATTTGATCATATTTGAGTTGAACATGTTATTCCACTCCCTTCTGGTCTGTAAAGTTTCTGAGAAACGCCTGCTGCTAGTCTTATTGAGGCTCCCTTGTTTGTGATGAGTTGCGTTTCTCTTTTGGCTTTCAAAACTCTCTTTGTCCTTGGCTTTTGACCATTTGATTATAAAGTGTCTTGTTGTGGATTTCTTTGGATTAACCTTTTCTGTTGCTTTTTAGGCTTCTTGAATCTGGTTGTCTATTTGCCTCTCCAGATTTGGGAAGTTTTCAGCTATTACTTCTTTAAATAATCTTTGTGCACTTTTCTCTCTCCTGTTGTTCTGAGACTCCCAAAATATGAAGAATGATTGTTTTATGGCATCCTTTAAGTCCCTTAGACTTTCTTTACTCTTTTTTGTTCTTTTTCCTTTTTTACTTCCCTAACTGGATAATTTCAAATGACCCTTCTTCAGGTTGGCTAATTGTTTTCTTCTGCTTGTTCAAATCTGCTGTTGAACCCAAGTATTGAATTTTTTAGTTCATTTTTTCTATTATTCATCTCCAAAATTTCTTTTTTTATATATTCTGTCTCTTTCTTGCTATTCTCATTTTATTCATGCACCATTTTCCCCAGCCTCATTGAGCATTTTTATGACAGTTATTTTGAACTTTTTGTCAGGAGATTCATATACCTTCATTTCATTAGTTATCAATTTCTGGGGCTTTATTTTATCTCTTTGATTGGACCTTATTACCTGCTTATTTCATGTTCCTTTTTGCACTGGTATCTGCACATTTGGAATATCTCCTGGTTTTTTTGTATTGACTCTGACAGGGAAAGACCGTCACCAATCACCCAGTTCAAAATTCTGTGGGCATTTGGATGTGTCTTCTACAGACTTATGTTTGTAGATTTCTAAGTAGAGGGATTTGTTTTTTCTTTTTTAAGAACTTTGTAATCTCTTGCTTTCTCTGATGTCTTTCTGCTATATTGCTGGTTCTCTGAAATAGTAGCACATCACCAAGGTATTTGTTTTGTTTTGTTTTGTTTTCAGCTGCCCCAAGCATCTATAATATGCCAGGTCTAATCAGTACTCTGAGTTGGGCAAGACTGAAACCAGTTGCTTGGACGGCCCCCTGAAAAATCAGAATGTTGAATGTGTGCTCCATTCTTTTCTCTCCCTCCAATGATAGAAGCCTCGAGTTGTGCGCTTTTTCCTGATCACGCTGAGTGTGCTGCCCACAGCAGGTTACTTGCCACTTTCCATTATTCTCAGCAGCCCCCAGTCATCCAAACTATGTTGATGCTATCAGAGCTTCAAGTGAGGAGAGACAGAAACTAGTCCCTTGGGCAGCACTTTGAAAAGCTGGGATATTGAACACATGTGCCACTCCTCTCCTTCCCTGTTAGGAGAGAAGTCTCAAGTTGTGTACCTCCTTCCATTTGCACAAAGCTGTGCCAACTGTAGTACTGCTTTCCTTTGTTCTTAGCTGCCCACAGGCATCCAAATGGTTCTGATCCATTAGCACTCTTGAGTGAGGTGAGACAGAATCCAGTACCTTGGGCAGCACTCCAGAATTCTGGGATGTAGGACACATGGTCTACTCCCTCTCTTCCCCTGAGAGAGAAGTTTCAGGCCTGGATAATCTCTCTTGGCACTGAACTCTGCTGGTTTGTGGGAGGGGCTCATGTGGATAAAGTGATTTTCATCATCTTGTTTCAGTGCAGCTGTTCTCAACTTTGTCCTTGTGTCTGAGGTACTGCAACTTCTTAATTGAAATGTGGAATTCTCATAAAGGTTTTTTGGTCCATATATTGTTTTAAAATTAGTTTTTATGTGGGAGAACGAGTACTGGGATTTCCTTTTCTGACACCTTGTGACTTCCTTAACTCTTTATTTAAGTATAATATATGTGCAGAAAAATGGAAATTTCATGTCTACAACTTGATGACTTTTTGCAAACTGAATGGACCTATGTGAATCTGTGCCCATAATTGCCATCATGTTTGAAATTTAGTTGTACGTGAAACTTTAGGTTCAGCATTGTTTTCCTTCAGTGCTCTGTAAATCCTACTCCATTGTTTTTTTGCATCCAGTCTAACTTGTTGAAAAGTCTGATGCCAGTCTGATTCTTTTTATGTTATTTGTTCTTCCTAGATTCTTTTAGGATATATCCTTTTACTTTGTGATATTCCTGCATTTAATTATGACTCTGTCTACATGATAGTTTTTTGTTGTTGTTGTTATTTTTCCTCTTGGCACTCTTTGTGCCCCTCTAATGTAAGATCTTTCATCTTTAATCTTGATGTATTTAATCTTTTATTTTTGTAAATATTTATTTCTCAACATTTTAGTTTTTTTCTTGGCATCATATTAAATAAATGTTAACATTTACACTTTTGTGTTCCTTTAACTTTTGTTACTTCTAAAATAAAATATTGCTACTCTTTTCAAAGTCCTTATTTGCCCATGTCCCTCTTTCCGCAGACCCTTCCTTTTACTCTGTCTCTTGCTTGCCCCCTGTTATCCCTTGCCCCAAGTATCTGTAGCTAGCATTGCCTTTATATACTTCCAGCAAACAACACTGAAGGCTGCTTCAACACCAAGAGAGTTCTGAAGGGTGCAAAACAAGGTAAGCCTATGAGCCAGGTATTCAGGAAGCTGCCAGACAAGTCAAAACACACAACCACGATTATTTAAGAACAAGGCCCATAGGTCCTCCCCTGGTACCAACCAGTCTTACCAGGAATAAAAAATGTCATCTATCCCTGTGGCTACCTCTGATCTGGGGAATGGGATGTGGTAGGTGAGTATGCACAAATATAATGCTCTCTGCTGAAATTGAGCAACTTCTTTCCTCATTATGCACTCCCTGTTTGTTATCAGTTTTTTTTATTAGATTCCAGAATTCTAAAAAAGTTGTTTCTGTCAGTTTTTGACAGCTTAGTCATTGTTTTAGTGGAACTACACTTTTTTGAAGTTTTACACTCTGCCAGTTTTGGTGGTGTCACTCTTTATATTTAACATCACAATTGCATTGATACTTTTACCAAAAAAAAAAAAACAAAACCCAACAACAGAAAAATTAACGTAGGCATTTCAAGGTTATCAGTCAGGAAGGTGACAGTAAACTCATCAGGTCCAGTGACCTTGTTGATATTGTTGGTATCGATAATGTTAGAAATGTACATCTCTATTCTCCTGCTTACTAGCTATATAAACTTGAACAAGGCAGCTTCTCTGAGCCTCAGTATCTAGTTTGTAAAGTGGGAATAATAGTAATAGTAATAGTAATAGTAATAGTAATAGTAATAGTAATAGTAGTAGTAGTAATAGTAATAGTAGATAGTAGATATCTTATAGGATTGTAGTGAGAATGAAATGTGATAATGTAGTATTGGGCAGAAGGACAGCCAAATAATGAATGATTAGTAAATGATAACCTCCATGGTTCTTATTAAAAATGATTATAGTATATCTGTTTCTAATCCATGTTGCTTTATAATGCAAAAATACCTTAGCAAACTAAGATTAAATTAGAATAGGGGAAGTGGACAAAATACTAACTACCCTGGCCTTCAGTGAATCTGCTGTTCTCTTCTGGGCTAAGCATCTCCGGGGTGAACTAAAATTGAAGGATTCTTTTAGGTAGATGATGGTGTGAAGACAGTCAAGATATATTTTACCATCGCACTTGTCTTGCTGTGATACTTACGCCTGCATCTGTCAGTTTTAGATTATAAACTTTTAAAGAGCAAGGAACATATGTATAAATTTTTGTTGAGTACAGTAATATTTAAATTTTTTGTTGTGTATAGTACATAAAACCCTTTTTGTATTGCAATGGTATATCCAGTTTAAAAAGGTTGATATGGCAATTTAAAGCAAGGTTTGTTTCTTCTTGAAACATTAGAGTGACTTTAAGGGTCTAGGTGCTTCTCTTGAAGGCATTTAGGAAAATACACAGCTCTTAAAATGCTTCTAAGAGAGCTGTCAGTTTTCTTCCTGGCATTATATGAAAGCAAGTGTTCTAGCCATTGCATGAATTATGGTCACCTTATAAATTTTCAAGGTGCAATTGGAAAGAAGACTGGATATTTTTAGAAAAAAACTCTGACAGGTTTTCAGGGCTCAAATAGATAAATGAGAGGCAGAAAAATTAAGGCATTTTTGTGTATGTATTTTTGAAGGGGTGCAATCTACTTTGAAAAGTTTCCTTTTTTTTTCATTTGAGAAGCTTATTCAATTGTTTGGGGCAATAATTGTGTTGCCAGAAATACACAGTTGTGTTCTATATCTTGTCTCTGTTCAATAAGACCACAAGGAGATAATGGAATAGAGGTTAGTAACCTTCTCAGGTTTGAGTGCCATTAGCATTACTAAACTAACAATTTAAAAAATAAGCAGAGAGAAGAGAAACAGAAATCTACCAACACACAAGAAGAGAGAAATAAAAAAAAAAAAAAGACAGCAAAGAGATAAAAAGGAGACAGCCATGTTGAGGAGGTAGAAGATTGCTGTCAGCCCCAAATGCCCATATTTACCTACCTCTGCAGTAGAAATCAACTTTTAGCATGCTAGAAAGAGGCTAACTATGGATAAGCCGAAAAGAATTTAAAATTCAGGAAAACAAATAGCTTTTTCAAAATGCCTTTTCCATCTAGTACTCAGCAGGAATTCACTAAATATCATTTGTAAGCCCTGGAGTTGGGTTTGTGTTTATATCAATATTCTCTTAATCTGTATCTGTCTTATAAGCAAAGATTATGTCACATATTTCTTACCAAAAGACTGCCTGTTTTTAGACTTCATTGGAATGCTTATAAAGAAAATATTTTGGATATGACCTGTATAGAGAGCCTTACAGTATAACCCAAGTAAATGAAAATCCTGTCTTTTATGAGTTTAGCATAACTTTCTAGGTAATTTGCTCATCAGTGGCAATCTGATACATCCATAAAAAGCAACAAACATAAATGAGAGCATTTATATAAAAATATAACTAAACAAATTGGCAGGTCTGCTACTGAATCAAATTGTCCAGCTGTGGAACTTAGAGTTAAGAAATGTGCTTGAGAGTTTTCTCCCAAGCCCATATTAGTAAATATAAAGCATTCTAGCTGCAGTGTGAAGTATATGGTAATGTCTCCATTCTGTGCACAAACACAAAAGGGCTAGGAATCTTAAAAGTACTGAGAGATTCATTACAATTTCACAAAGTTTTTGGGTTCTAATAAACCAGCTCAGTGAAATAATTCACTATTAAGTGTGTCTAAAATGTGCCTTTGTTAAATTACTCTTAGTATGTTAAAGTTCTCTTTATTTGGTTTCCCCCTAATTTAATGATTTAAAATGAATTGGTTCTGAAGTGGATTTTTTGCTTTTGTTTTATGTTTGTTTTTTTTTTTTTAATTTTAACCTTTTAACGTTCAACCATGTGTTTTTATTGTCCTGAATTTGGCAAATGCCTTGTAAATTCTTTGTTACCCAATAACAAACAGCATGGAATTTCACACCACTTAGCTGAAACATGAAACAGTGAACAGGTTTCATGATGACAGAAATGTGATGATAAATGAGTTTCTTGTATGAATGGAGAACAATGTCCAAATTTTCCTCACAGAAGTTGCTTAAACAAACGTAAAAGCTGAAGAGCTTTTGCGCTATCTGCTTAATAGGCCTTGCTGCTGATGTGATGCCCTCAGAGATGTAAAAAAATTGACAGATAAAAGGAAAACTGGTTAAAGAAGGGGGGACTTCTGTGGATATTTTTTATTCATGAGTTGATTTTTTTTTGATGGTGGTGGTGATTTTTTGGTAGAGGTGGTTTCTTTTGTTCTGCTATGGCATTCTCAGAATCCTTGGATGCTTCAGAGATTTAGAAATCATCCAGAGCAGAAGCAGGCTGTAGGGATTTTAGAAGTAATCTGGAGCAGGAGTCAGCAGTCTATGGCCATTGAGCTGAATCCAGTATTCCACGTATGTTTGCAAGGCCTCTGTGCTAAGAATTTTTTTGTACATTTGTTAATGGTTAGGAAAACAATCAAAAGAAGAATATTTTTTGTGGAAGAAGACAATGATATGAAATTCAAATTTCAATGTCTGTAAATAAAGTTTTATTTGACCACAACCACATTCATTCCATTTGTGTATTATCTGTGGCTGCTTTTTTGCTTTAGTGATAGACTTGAGTAGTTGTGACAAAGATTATATGCCTGCAAACCCTAAAATATTTGCCGTCTGGCCCTTTAGACAGAAAAAAATTGCCAACCCCTGTTCTAAAGTCATCAAATTTTGTAGCAGTGGAGTTCAACCTGGTGGTTTTGTGCAATGAATACTCAGGTGATGTGAGCTATCCATGATCCTTAAGCTATGCTGCCATTTATTCATTCTTTCAACACATTTGTTGAATATCTAACACAATGAAGGACATCCTTTATACTTCAACTTTTAGTTGAGAAATAGAATTACAAAATCTTAAGAAGTCAGTCTAACATTTTCTCTCCTCTCCCTCTCCCCCTCTTACCGTAACCTCTACCCCCTCTCACTCCCTTGCTTCCTCTTCTCCCCCCATATCCCTAGATAGTTCCTAGGCATTTGGGAAGAAAACCAAGTTTAGATAACATTTATCTCAGAATTTTAAATTTTTTAAGTAAGTTAAATGTAATTTTAAATTATAACAGTTTCTCTTTAAAAATGTATTGAGAGGTTAATTTTTTGTATATATATATGTATAAATTTCATTGCAGTAGAGTCATTTTACAATGTTGTTTTAGTTTCTGGTGTACAACATAACACTGCCATACATGAGCATATATATGTATTCATTTTCATATTCTTTTTCACTGTAAGTTACTAAAAGATATTGAATATAGTTTCCTGTACTATACAGTATTTACTTACTATTTAGAGAGCTTAATTTTAACTGTTTTAGGTTTTATAATGATCAGATGATAACAATATTCATACATGACTCTTTGATACTGTTAGGCATTGCATGTATCATGGGTCAATAGTCGTATACGTAGTTTTGTTTCCAGAGCCTCAGGAATGCACAATATATAATTGACTACAAAATCCCTGATGGGTTGACAATTTATAAATTGCTCTTTAAACTCTTTTTATTATTAGGTAATTCTTTAAGCGTCATAAACACTGAGTATAACTTGTATTATGAAAGCTAACTATACTAAAAAAAGCATGCAGTCATATTTAATAATCACTAAAGAGTTATTTAATAGGATTGTTTTTAGTAAAGATTGAATTTTTACCTTAAAGGAAGAATGTAAATAGGTTTCAATTTTATTAGCCTCTTTGGCTAGGTCTTCGACTCATTTACATGGAGGTAGTTCTGTCTGCTAGATTAATGGTGTTGATAAAAGTTTGTGAGTAATAATTGAATGCCTACACAGAGCAAGATATTATGCCTATGCAACTGTCTATCAAGGATTAATATTTTATTAATTACTGAATAATAGTGCTGATTTCAATGAGAGTGTACATTATGCTCAGAAGCCACAGAATCCCTAACTTTTAGGTTCTTCCAGAATTTCTTCCTTTTTTAGATAAAATAAACATGACTCTCTAGTGTTTTAACTTATCTGCTTCAAAAGGACTAGCAGATTGTCATTTTCAGTATACTGCACTTGTATGGTATCTGTGTACAGTAGTCTGTTATCTTCAATAATACATGGTTTATTGTTGTGTATGTCTTTGGAGGGATGATGTTATAAATAAATTCAAGGAATAGAAATAAAAGCAAGAATAAACAAATGGGACCTAATGAAACTTACAAGCTTCTGCACAGAAAAGGAAACCATAAGTAAAACAAAAAGACAACCTACGGAATGGGAGAAAATTTTTGCAAACGATGAAACCGACAAAGGCTTGATCTCCAGAATATATAAGCAGCTCATACGACTTAGTAAGAAAAAAACAAACAGCTCAATCCGAAAATGGGCAGAAGACCTAAACAAGCAATTCTCCAAGGAAGACATACAAATGATCAATAGGCACATGAAAAAATGCTCAATATCACTAATTATCAGAGAAATGCAAATCAAAACTACAATGAGGTATCACCTCACACCAGTCAGAATGGCCATCATTCAAAAATCCACAAATAACGAATGCTGGAGAGGCTGTGGAGAAAGGGGAACCCTCCTACACTGCTGGTGGGAATGCAGTTTGGTACAGCCACTGTGGAAAACAGTATGAGATTCCTCAAAAGACTAGGAATTGACTTACCATATGACCCAGGAATCCTGCTCCTGGGCATGTATCCAGAAAGAACCCTACTTCAGGATGACACCTGCACCCCAATGTTCATAGCAGCACTATTTACAATAGCCAAGACATGGAGACAGGCTAAATGTCCATCAACAGATGACTGGATAAAGAAGAAGTCGTCTATTTATACAATGGAATACTACTCAGCCATAAAAACCGACAACATAACGCCATTTGCAGCAACATGGATGTTTCTGGAGAATGTCATTCTAAGTGAAGTAAGACAGAAGGTGAAAGAAAAACACCATATGAGATCACTCATGTGGAATCTAAAAAAAAAAAAAAAAGCATAAATACAAAACAGAAACAGACTCATAGACATAGAATACAAACTTGTGGTTGCCAAGGGGACGGGGGATGGGAAGAGATAGACTGAGATTTCAAAATTGTAGAATAGATAAGCAAGATTATACTGTATAGCACAGGGAAATATATACAATATCTTATGGTAGCTCACAGAGAAAAAAATGTGACAATGAATATATATATATATATGTTCATGTATAACTGAAAAATTGTGCTCTACACTGGAATTTGACACAGCATTGTAAAATGATTATAAATCAATAAAAAATGTTAAAAAAAATAAAATAAAGCAATCTCACCCCAGAAATAAATAAATAAATAAACAAACGAATAAATAAATAAATAAATAAATTCAGATGCTAGACTTATTGAAGAAATAAATTATAATCTACTCAGCTAAGATTTTAAAAATCCAATTAATAACTGCAACCTTCATTTTATTCTGTAAAAATCACAGAGTTTTAGAGTAGGAAGGGACCTTAGCATCTGATCCAACCCTCTAATTTTCAAATCAGGTTTCGAAGAATTAATCAATATGTTTTTCTTTCTCTTGTTGCCTTCCTCCATTTTTAAGTGAAAAAAAAATTTTTTTTTTGCTATAAACCTCTTCCTTCAGGGTTTTAAAAGTAGAGGTAATCCTTAACTTACAAATGCATTGTGTTTCAGAAGTGTTTGTAAGTCTGTTGTTTAGAAGTCAGAACATTTTTCCATAGAAACGATATCTTAAATAGTGGTGGGACTAGTCCTCAAAAGAAGCTGTCCCATTATGTGACTGTTATTTTTGCTTTTGCAATGAAAGATGTTTTAAGTAATCAATGCTGATTCTCTCTGGGGAACAGGGAGGAGATGACATTGTAGAGGAGCGTGTCAGGGGCTTTCTTCTTACCTGTTATTTCTTAGGTGAGATGTTGAGTACACATTGTGTTCATTATATTGTTTTCTGAACTTCTTATATGCCTGAAGTAGTTTATAATTTTAACAGTGCTATCTTACTACTAGAAGTTCAGTTTGAATGTGAACATTTAAAAAATTATTTACCTTGAATGCTGATTCATAAGGAGAAAATGGTTTGATTAGAGAAGGATAGAGATAGAAAATTTGAAGGAGTTTTATAGATACTTTCAAGGGGTTAGATTTTATCACTTTAGAAAGTATGTTTTTGCTGTTAATATAAGTGTATCACCAACATTTATCTTTTACCTATTGGCCATATATAGGCAATATTTTGAGAGAGAATAAAGAAGGTGGGTAGTCATTTACATAAAGTAACTGAGCAAATTTTGAAAGGCAAAGAAGATTAAATGGCATATGCATGTGCAAGCATGTACACGATCTTGTTTGATATGCAATTACTTAAACTTGGGGCTTCTGAAAAATAGGAAAATGAGGGAGTAAAGCTTGTACAAGGTCTGAGCATGGAGAAAGGCAGTGGAGGAAACAAGTTAAATACCAGAAAGGTATCACTGACAGTGGATGGCTTATAGAAGTTTGAGGATACATGGAGTGATAGAGGAAGTTGAGTTTGGCAAGACAGTGTGCAAATAGATATTAGTATTTTTGAAATTTTTATAATTCAGGGAATGACATATATTTACAAATATACGTAAACAGAAATTAGCTACCATTCATTATATTCTAGAAAACAGCTGAGTTAACTTTCTCAATAATATGGTTAGCTTTTTTGTGTGTATGAAGGTTGTTTTTTGGTTGATTTAATTTTTGCTCTGTTGCAGTGTACAGCATTGACTTTTATATTCAGACATTAATCCATTTGTACAACTCATTTATAGCTTAGGGGAAGCCTAAGTATTACCTGCCTTTTGGGAGAGGCTTGACCTAAGAAGCAGATTTTTCACCACTAAATCAATGGTGCATTTTAGAAGGATGTGTGTCCATTTTACAGATGTCTATCTGGTATTACCATGGGAAAGTTCTTCATTCTGCCTTCTTTCAACTCCATTTTTGGAATATTATCAAGACAAAAAATTGGCCCAAAAGTCCATTAGTTGGTTACAGACCTTGCCAAAACTGATCTTGTGACAGTATCTAAATTTAGTATTCACCATTAAAACTAAAGAGAGAATACAGACAATGTAGAACATAATAAAATACAGTAAAAGTAAGAATGTTTGAAAAGAGCATAGAAGCCATTTAAGAAAGAAATGGGGTGGAAGACTTTGGAGACTTTGACAAACAAAGAGAAACCTGGAGAGAAAGCAAAAAGAAAGTACAATTTGTCACTTTTAATCGGTAATATAATTTACCTTATATGTGGACCACACATTTTATTTTTAACCTTTTTAGTTATATAGTAACCATCTCTCTAATACTGGCTATGGGTTTAGTTTTATGTATGATTATGGACAGTAAAATAAATCTCTGAATATTGACTGTCCACTCTGAAAATTCTTCCCCCCCTTTTTTTCTCTTCTGCAGATCTCAGAGTCATTAAGACATACCACATGGCAGAGACTGGGAAAAGGCAATTCAAGACAGTTATTAGATGCTACAAGGGTAAGATGAAGCAGACACTTCTACATATAAGTAGGAAAAATGTGTAAGCCCTTGGAGTATTTTCCAATTTATACTACATATTTTATATTTCCCAAATTATTTCCCTTTTCATTTTTTTCTAAATACTGGCAAGATAAATAAGAAGATATGTTTCTGCTACTAGGAATGGAGGAAGAAATCTTGATATTTTTCTGTCCCTGGAGAAATCTGTCTGAATCTCTTGAGATCAATGCCAACTAGAGTAGTGTTTTTAGAAAGTTTTTATAAATGCAATGGCAGCTTGTTGACACTTAAATTTATCCTGGTAATTTGTATCTGATATATGGAGTGCTGTACATTTTTCATGTGTGTAAAGGTTCTTTACCTTAGAAGATGTTCAGATAGTGGAATATCAAGGGGCTCTAATAAGCTTATTAGAGCCTGTAGGGTAAGTGATACTGAGTTTACATGTTGATGAGGGTTATTTTTCATTGGCAATATAAGTGAAAGACACCTTTAAAAATTCTCAGTGCTTTAACATGAGACAAATAAATCTCCAAGATAGAAAGGCTAGAACATTAGAAGACAGTCTAAATCCTGGGTACTTTGTTTTTTCTTCTGATTAGCGATTATTTGCTGTTAAGGTACAAGGCATTGTTCTAATTTATGCAGAAACTGTAGAAATGAGTTAGATTTTCCATTATTTAAGTTTTAAGGTAAGGGAGAATGTGCTCCATCTTCTCATTGTTTTTGACACTACTGAATTTATTTATATTTTAATCCTTTGCTTTGTTGAAGGCCTCATTATCTTGTACGTTATTTACCACACCCCTTCATATAACCTGTTGCTCAGTCTTTTAGAGGGAAAAATGTCACAAAGGCAGTGTCACACTAAAGATTACCTTTTGATGTTTTCCCTTTAAAAATGCTTTGAGATTGTTGATTCGGAAATCGGTAACCTATTTATGGCAATTATTTTTTGAGTCTCAACAGGTGAGAACAAGAAGGCACTTTTGCTTCTTGTAATTCCATTTTCATAGCTTGACTCAGAGCCAATATTGTTAGGATTCAGTATTGATACACATTTGTGTTTCTAAAGAGCTGTGCATTTGTTCATTAATTATTGATTATTATGGCTACTGAAGAAGCATTATTATATCCATATACTTTATTAAGTAATTTTTGAGGAAACACTTTAAAATTAGCAAGCCTAAATTTTAATCCTAATCTTTACTATCTTTCAACTGTTACATTTTCTCAAATGATTTAATTTTTGTATTTCTCTAACCTGAGCAGTAGTCTAGGACCTTTTAAAAGAATTGTAGTAGGCAAGATGTTTGCATATTTTCAAGACTAGTTGGAAGATCTGTAGATAGCTCTGTTTTATAAACTAATTCAACAAGCCCGTGTACAAGACACTGGCATGGGCCATGGGAGATACAAGGATAAAAGAGACTGTCCCTAATTGTAAGAAATTTACTATGTAGTAGTAAAGACAAAACATGAATGCATGTTTCTATAGCATAAGATAGACTGTGAAGTAATAAAAATATTTTGTTTCTAAATATATATATGAGCCAGAATAATAAAAGAATCAGTTATGTGAAATCAGCTATATTAAATTGTAAAGCAAAAATGCATATGCATAGAAAGCAAGTGGGATACAGTTAATTAACTGTATTATGTACTTTGCTTTGCCAATTATAGAGTTATGGATTACACAGTACCTTAGGAGCAAATGACAGCAAGAAAGCTAGTATAAGTCAAATAGAAGTATGATACAAGTTAAATCTTTTAAATATTAATTTCAAAAGCTAATTCGGGAAAGCAACTTCTATATGAGTAATTTGTTATATCTCAATATTCTTTGTATAAATGTATCTGTAAGCTAATTATGGGGGTGTTTTACTTACTATGCTAAGCTCAAAGCTGTGCCTCTGAATTTTGGGGTAGGAGGACATGCATCAGATTACACTGTCCAAGTCATATTTTTAAAGATGTGAAATTCTTTAATAGCTAATGGACAACTTGGTATCGTCTTCAACTAGGCTCTCCAGGCATGGCCACTGATAGAAAAGAGGACGTGTTGGCATGGTCACGCAGGAGGAGGACTCCACACAGACCCGAAAGAAGGGGTAAGAGCCAATAACAAGTAACTGAAAATTATTATAGGTGATTGTACTTGAATGGAAGATAGATATATTCAAGATTATTATATTCCAGAATATGTTGATTGACTCATGTCACTCCAGGTTTTCTCATAAAAAACCATATGAATTGACCATAGTTGTATAGATAAGATTTTCTCAGACTTCAAGCAAGCAAAAAATATCATGATTGACTAAAGAGAAAAAAAATTAGTTACCAACCTAAACATTTTATCTCTTTATTTAAAATAGTGTTGAGGTTATTTGTTATATAATCTATCCTTATAAATAGATAAATTACATTTAACTCTTACAAGTAATTTGTGTGTGTGTGTTTTAAAGTTAACATTTTCCCTTCTGTACTTCAGTTTAGAAAGATTCTAGAATGTCTCCTAGCTTCATGGTAAATCCTCCATTTACCTGATCCATTTATTTAATTATCCATATTCTTTATTGCTATCATTATACAGACAAGCTAAACAGTAGGGCCACTGAAATAAAAAGATTTAATTGCACTATACTTTTTCCAAGGGAGTGAAACTGTCATTGGAATACTGTTATACAATTCTCCATCTGGCCCTCTTTCTCTGAGCTTGCCTTTATTTTCTTCCTCTAACTTCACCCAACCAGTATGTATATGGTATCTCTAAGTAGAAATGATATTTTCAGGGTTATTGGCAAGTGAACAAATTTTGTGTAAAAGTGCTCTCTAAATTGTAGAGAGATAAATAAATTTTAGTTATTTTATTGGTGGGAGGTGATTGATAAGAAAACCTTTCCAGTGCTTTTCTCCCTATTTCTTTAATCCCCATACCTCCTCAGGAGGTATTTAAATCATTTGTTTATCCAGTATGGCTATAGTAAGGGGATTATGAAAAAAGAGTGGAAGTTTCAGTATTTGGAAGATCCTGTTTTTAAGATAGATGAACTAATTAACTACTTGTTTTATAATATAATCTTCAGATTTTTAAAAGGATTTTGGAACTTTGCTCCTGCATTTGAACTTTTTTATGTGAAAAAAAGCATGTTAGTAAATTTCATAAATTTCACTAATCCTGTGCTCATAATAAAAATACAAATAATGCAGAACTGACTATAAGGACTACTTACCAGACTTTGCTTGACATACTCTTTTTTTTTAATGTTAGAAACATATCCTCATTGATTGGATATTGTCAGAAGCTAGTAGTATTAAAAGAGATCTAGCACTTACTGGAGGCAATCAGAGGCTTTGGCATAAATCTTCGTATAATTAAAGAAGTGAAACAACAACTTGGAGTATTAAAAAATGGAGAATTGGGGAGATAATAGAATAATAAGTCTCTAGGCTTGTTAAGATGAGTGGACACACAGACCAGTGGCCAAGAATACCTGGATGACATGAAGAAGCTGTTTTCTGGCTCTGATTTCATCTATCATCAAGCAGTCTTATGATCTTTATTTGATTTCTCACATTGACTTCCCTTTGGGATAGAGAATTCACTGACTGGCCAATGTAAATATCAGTCAACTTGGTAGTTTTTTTATTATAAATTATTAAATTGAGCGGGGAGGGTATAGCTCAAGTGGTAAAGCACATGCTTAGCATGCATGAGGTCCTGGGTTCAATCTCCAGTACCTCCTCTAAAAATAAATAAGCCTAATTACCCGCCCCACCCAACCTTGGTCAGAATAAATTTAAAAAAAAAACGAGGCACATAAATTATTAAGTTGACTGTTGGGTACAAATCCACCTCATATCTAGCATAAGTTATTTTTTTCTTAGGGCCTTTGCACTGCCACTTAAGCTCTTCATTGCAGTTTTAGAACAACAGAGCTTGGAAAACAAACCTTGAGGTACAGAGAATGTAACAGTAATTGCAAATCTTTCCCTGACTACTAATATATCTTTCCTCTCCCATTTATAAACTTAATATACTTATATCCCCAATAATGTGGGCAAAGTTTTCCACTTACCTTTTAGATTTTTCCATTATACACTACTCAAGTTTCTTGTCTTTTGACCTAGCTTTTATCAAGCCACTGTTATCCCTAACAGTATTGAAGTAGTGGTTAAAATTATTCCTGTAATTGCAGTTAAGTTATCTTTAGCTTGGATTGAAGAGACAGTTCTTTGGACAGTTTGATTATCCTTGAAATTGTGGGCACTTCCAAATTCTCTGCTATACTAGTTCTTTAGGGAAAAAACATTCAGCCTATAGCCCACATTTATACAAAACAGATAGCATCCAAAATTTTTTGGTATTTTTTTTATTCCTCTCCATAAATTTTGCCCCCAAGAAATTTCCATCTAAACCAATCCCTTGAATTTGTGAGTTAGAACATTTCTTGCTATTGGAATTTAGGAATGTCTCTAAAACCAGAATTCTTATATAAATCCATCAGCTAAAGAAAAGTTGATTCTGCTACCTTTATAAAAAGATCATTTTCTTTTTTCTTACTCTTTCTTTTTCCTATCGAAGCCCAATGGGTTCCACTCCCTTGAAATGAATGGGCTTTTGGTGAAAAAAATTACTATTGCTTCAGTGCTTAACAACCTTTTCTGATGAGAAATATGAAGTTACTGACTTGAGAAGCAAAACATTATTCAATTTATTAATACACAATTATCTTTAATATCTGAAATTCTGCCAGATGTGAGCTGCTCAAGATGTGTTTTAATTTTTTAATTGTCCTTTTTGTGCCCTCTCCACATGATCATTAGCTATAGGTATTCACTTAGAGCACTTATGATTATAAGCAACTGCATACTTCCCTCAGGTTATGCTTTTGAATTGAGCACTGCTGCATATAAGCAGTACAATTTGTGGCTTTCCAGTTATACCCTGTTGAGTCAGGTGCTTCCAGTGATACTTATGTGTTTGTTTTTGGCCTTCTGTGCTGTGCTTGTGCTGTTTCAGCTCCCTGTATAGTAGTATGTTCCTCTTGTTATATCTTCTTACCTGCCCAGCCTCATAAGGCTTATGAAGGTATATATTAATAAGAAATAAGTAAATATTTTAAAATCTGTCAAAAGATGTGATGACTTAATAAATCAAGCATTCAGATATTCTTCCTGGAATTTGCCCTGATAGGTTTAAGAATAGATAAGTTAATTCATTAATTGAATAAATATTTATTGAGCATTATTTCTGGTATCAGTAAAGTTTCTTTCTCTGGCACTTTTTTTTTTTCTTTTGGTCCAGCTTGTTTTCACTTACTTTCATTTCTTCTTTGACAGCTCTCTGATGTCTCTAAACCTTTTCTTCCAAACTCATTTCTGGAGGAAAAAATACAATTTTGTTATCAAAGATATTAGTGAGTCAATTTGAATTCCTTCTTTTGTTACCCTTGTGTTTTCATCCTGAATCGAATTGTTTTTCTTTCTTATGGCTAGCTAATTCCAGTATGTAGTTGAGACCTCTCTAAAAATTTTTGTTATTCGTACTAACATTGTACCAGTTTTACATTGTAGTGGGGCTTAAAATATCAGTTTTGTGTTTTGAATTTGAGGCTATCTAGCTACAGCAAGAAGGCCATGTTATATATGTTAGCAGAGGAGGAAAGTAGATTGACTCCTACTTTTACAGGCCTTTTAATGATATTTCTGTAGTGTTCATTTTATAGAGCTTTTGTTGTCATGATATTGTCATCACTGTTATGTTTTTAAAATAGCTTTTGAATTTTACTTACTGTGAAAATCATAAATAGAAAAGTTAAAGAATTTCATATTTTCTGTTTATGTGTAAGCAAGGCTTAGAAAAAACTATTATGATATCAACCATTGATTACTTCAGAAATTTTGACCCTTGAGAAAGAACTTTCTTTCCTTAAACCATTGGGTTTTTTCCTATACTATAATTACTCTTTACACAGTGTGTTTTCAAATAATTCAATCTCTCATCATCCTCCTTTGACTATTTCCTACATTTTTCACCTTTTCGTTGAGGATGTGATCTTAAAATGTTATATATACTATTTGTGTTGCTCAATCTAAAATGAAAAGATGAGTTGATGTGAAGATGATACCTAATTCAGTCTCAAGCTGTAGCTGGTCTCTTTCTAGCTTTAGATAACCCTTTTGTCTTTCAGGATTACCACTGGGTGTCCAGTATGGATTAACTGGTGATTTTGTTTTTTAGGATCTATATTGAGGCCTTCAATTTATTTATTCCTGTGCAGCAGGAATAAGTTGGTTTAAAATATTTTTAAAATGTGCCTCAGCCTCTGAAATGCCTCTTTAATTTGGCCTCCACTTTAAAAAAGACATTATTTTTCAAATTTTATAGTTTATCTAAACTATAACTGAAGTCATGTACTTTGCAGCCTAATGGACTCATAATGCATGATTACACAACTTCAGAACCCATTTTGTTAAATGAAGTGGTGACATTTTATGCACTATTAAGCCAACTAGAATAATTTTCTTGCTCTTAGCCATAACTTCTCTGTGTCTTTATTGAAAAAAAATTTGAGGTCTATTGTAGAAGGTTTTTGACAGGAGAAAGTGTTTCTAAAGATATGTGGAAACGGCCCTTTTGCCATTATTCCATCAAGAAAAATAAGACAGATAAAACTTGTGAAATGGGAAAGTGGTTGAAATGTCCCAGTTTGTGTTATAATTCATTATATTTATTTAGTAATAGTTTGATTGGAAAAATGCATTTTAAAATTATAGCTTTATTTCCTTTAAAACAATACCCTACCAGTTAGGAGAGCTCATGTGTGTGATGTATGTGTGTATAAAATAAAACATTAAGGACTATACTTTTCAGCATTTCATGTTTTTGCCATCCTGTGTATTTAAAGCAGCTCAGAAAGGTAGTTTTGTTTTCAGTTCAGTATGAACAGCTTTATTTCTGTTACTCTTTACTCAATAAAGTAACTAAAAGAGAAAACTAGAAACTAAAACTAGAAAAATAGTTTGCTGATCCTTGGGTGGAATAACTGTAGTATAAAAACTGCCCTGTATAAAATGATGCATTGTCCTGGGTTTCTTATATGTTGACACTTTTTCCCCATTCCTTGTTGTGCAAATCTACTTGAAATTGTGTAACTTTTCCCCCTCAAAATGAATTAAACTTTTTGTTACTATATTTGTGAATTGCAGAAAATACAAGCAAGCAAAAAGAGAAATACAAAAAATCAGTAATTCCATCTACTCATAGCTACTAATGTTAACACTTTGGAGGGTACTGCTTTCCAGATCCATTTGTAAACATGTGTAAACTCATACATACGTCACATTTTTTTTCCACGAAAAATAAGTTTTGTACTCTGCTTTTTTCACTTAACGTGTTTCTGTGTCACTGCATATGGCTATATTTTGCTGTATGCATTCACTGTTACTTGTTTGCATGATTCTCCATTGTTGATCATTTAAGCTAAACCCAGTTTTTCCCTATTTAAACAGCATGGGATAAAACATCCTTATAGCTAAATTTTTCATCCTTTTATTCAATAAGTACTTGTTGTGTATCTACTGTATATCAACTATTGTATTTGGTATTGGGTTACATCAGTGAGCACAGAACACAAACTCGCTGCTCAAGTGGAATTCTAGCAGGAGAGCAGTTGTTAATCAGATTGCTGTATATGTAGTTTGTAACTGAAATGGGTACTCTGAAAGAAATGAGTACTGTTCTGAGAGAGAATACAGTCAAGGATCCTGACTGTGGTTAGGGAAGAAGACTTCAATGAGAAAGTGCTGCTTGGGCTGGCAGTTAACTAATTGGAAGAAGTTGGAGACAGATCGATGTTGCAAAGAGAGAGATTATTCCAGGCAGAGTAAACAGCATTGTGCAAAGTGGGACAGTCTTTTTGAGGATCTGAAAGAAAGGTAGTGTTGCATGAACACTGAAAGCAGTGGTATAAGGCATGACTAGAAAGGTAGCTAGGGGCCAGGCCAAGCAGAGCTCACACTCATAAGCTGTGGTATGGACTTTGATCTTTATCCTAAGAGTGATAGGATGCCATTGAAGTGTTTTAAGCTGAGAGTAGTATCTGATTGTAGGGTAAACTAATTGGACAGGGAGCAGAGTGGATGCAAGGAGATCAGTTAGGAGGTTGTTACAGTGGTTTATGTAAAAAATGATGATAGCTTGGATTACATTTGTGGTGGAAATAGAAAGAAGTAGATTCAAGAGATTTTTAGGAAGTAAAATTGATTTAACTTGGAGAATATTTTGTTGTTGTTGTTGTTGTTGTTGTTTTAGCTTAAAACTTAAATATAAATTCCCAGAAGTGGAATTCTTGAGATAAAGGGCAAAATTATTTTAAAAGCTAATGGCAGATATGAAATTGCTTTGCAGAAAGATTGTTTCAGTGTACTCTCCTATTAACAGTGTATTAGAGTGCCTATTTCCATACACCTTTACCAGCAGTGAGCGTTAACTTTTTTTGTTTTTTTTCCTCTTTAATACCTTTTCTAGAAATTGAGTAGATACTTTAATTTTTTAAATGGGGATTATTTCACCAACTATAATAATATAGTAGTTTTGGAATGTATATGTATTGATCTTATTTTGGCTTTAGAAAGTGTGGTTTTGATTCCTAATATGTTACTTCTAAAAGCTGAGACTGAAACAAAAATATTTAATGGGAATGTTGCCTTGGAAAGTTGGGGGAAAAATGTAAGGTAGTTGTAGTTCAGATTAAGTATGACTGAAAAATTATGTTTTTGTTGAAAATTTTAATAACCCAACTTTTGTTCTCTATAGTCAGTGCCAAGACTTCTGCTTTCCTAAACATTGTGTTGTAACTCTGCTCTACCATGAGTTTAGACTTAGGGTTCCAAAATATTTTACATAAACATACTGTTAAACAGCACAAAAGTATATAAAGATTTTGACCACAAAGATGGAAATATGAAAATGTTTCTTGAATTTTATGTAATATTTTGATAGCTTAATAAATAAGAAATAAATGTATAGTGCATGTCCTCTTACCCCCACTGAATAAATTTTTGGCAGTATGAGGATGGCTGTACATGAAAATAAGAAATTAAGAGAAGTAAGTAGCTTTTTAAAATTAATTGAAATAGTTTTTCTCCAAAATAATTTGAGTTTGAAAGATATTGACCTTATATTCAAAATGAATGTTATTTTTGTAATGTTTTCATATTTTACTCAAACATTTACATAATTCTGCATTATTGAAATATAATTATATTTGAAATGACATGTTACTCACTGCTTTGTTCTCTCTCTTTCAACAGTTAAAAGATGTTGATACTCGGAAAATCATAAAAGCAATGCTCTCTTATGTGTGGCCCAAAGACAGGCCAGATCTACGAGCTAGAGTTGCCATTTCCTTGGGACTTTTGGGTGGAGCAAAGGTAAGAATAAGAGAAATTATGCATTTTTTATTGCTATAGCTAGGAAATACTATGACATTTTCTACTAATGAAACTTAGGCTGATATAAGCCACTTTTGGGGGGAGTATTATCAACTTTCAGGACTTATTTATGTAACTCTTCGATGTAGTCAACAGAAATTATATGGTAACACCCGATTTATCTATGGATCAGACTTGTAACTATAGCCTCAGTTTAATGGAATTCACTCCTGAAATCAGTGTAAGATGCAGGATCATTGGTTGTAACAAAGCATAAGGAACTTTATCAAAGAAGCTCCTCAGAGTCCTTTTGGCTCTTATTTAAAACATATTTCTGGTAAGCTTGGTTGTCAATTCCTAGTAAACTGAATAGAGGATGAAGACATGTTAGGCACACTGATAGCCATAAGTGGTGAACAAGAAGGGTGTGACATGAAGGGTGGGGAAAAAACTAGGAAAACTTAAAAAAAAAAACCACAAAAGCTAGGCGTTTTTGTACCACTCAGTATAGGGACCCTCTACATCTTAGCTGCTTTGTCAGTTTATCACTGTACTGTAACACATTTTGATAAGGCAAAGTTATGATAATAACTGAGCTTTCAAGAAAAACCCATTTCTGGATTGGGTTGTTTGGTTGTTTCTTATTAAGTCCTATGAGCTGCTTATCTATTCTGGAGATCAAGCCTTTGTCGGTTTCATTTGCAAAAATTTTCTCGCATTCCGTAGGTTGTCTTTTTGCTTTACTTACGGTTTCCTTTGCTGTGCAGAAGCTTGTGAGTTTCAGTAGGTCCCATTTGTTTATTCTTGCTTTTATTTCTATTGCTTGAGTACACTGTTCTAGGAGAACATTTTTGAGATGTATGTCAGATAACGTTTTCCCTATATTTTCTTCTAGGAGGTTTATTGTATCTTGTCTTATGTTTAAGTGTTTGATCCATTTTGAGTTAATTTTTGTGTCTGGTGTAAGGGAGTGTTCTAGCTTCATTGCTTTACATGCTGCTGTCCAGTTTTCCCAACACCATTTGCTGAAGAGACTGTCTTTATTCCATTGTATATTCTTGCCTCCTTGGTCGAAGATTAGTTGACCAAAAGTTTGTGGGTACATGTCTGGGCTCTCTATTCTGTTTCATTGGTCTATATGTCTGTTTTTGTACCAATACCATGCTGTATTGATGACTGTAGCTCTATAGTATTGTCTGAAGTCTGGGAGAGTTATTCCTCCAGCCTCTTTTTCTTCAGTAATGTTTTGGCAACTCTAGGTCTTTTGTGGTTCCATATAAATTGTATTATGATTGTTCTAGTTCTGTGAAATATGTCCTGTGTCATTTGATAGGGATTGCATTAAATCTGTAGATTGCCTTCGGCAGTGTGACCATTTTAAGAGTATTGATTCTTCCAGTCCAAGAGCATGGGATATCTTTCCATTTTTTAAAATCTTTTTAACTTCCTTCATCAATGGTTTATAGTTTTCTGTGTATAATTCTTTCACCTCCTTGGTTAGATTTATTCCTAGGTATTTTATTACTTTGGGTGCTATTTTAAAGGGGATTGTTTCTTTACTTTCTTTTTCTGTTGATTCATCATTAGTATAAAGAAATGCAACTGATTTTTGAACCAAACAGCCCAATCCAAAAATGGGCAAAAGACCTAAGCAAGCAATTCTCCAAGGAAGACATACAAATGATCAATAGGCACATGAAAAAATGCTCAATATCACTAATTATCAGAGAAATGCAAATCAAAACTACAATGAGGTATCACCTCACACCAGTCAGAATGGCCATCATTCAAAAGTCCACAAATGACAAATGCTGGAGAGGCTGTGGAGAAAGGGGAACCCTCCTACACTGCTGGTGAGAATGCAGTTTGGTGCAGCCACTGTGAAAACAGTATGGAGATTCCTCAGAAGACTAGGAATAGACTTACCGTATGACCCAGGACTCCTGCTCCTGGGCATATATCCAAAAGGAACCCTACTTCAGGATGACACCCGCACCCCAATGTTCATAGCAG
>NC_045732.1:49339380-49383474 GCF_009834535.1 Camelus ferus | reverse complement strand
AGTACGCAGTACAAAATTGTATCTGTACATAAAGTCTCATGGAAAGTATACTAATTACTTAAGGGAATAAATTCCAATTACACCTATATTTAGTTACTATTTTTGTATATTTTGTAGTATTTTAATAATGAAAATTATGAAGCACAAAGATACGATGAATTTTTGAAGACATATGAGACTGCTTCATTGAAAAGTACCTCTACTCTGGCTATGCTGAATTTTGGTCAAAGTGCTATTTTCAGTATTGGTTTAACAGCCATTATGGTGCTCGCCAGTCAGGGAATTATGGCAGGTAAGGGAATTGTGGCAGGTAATGGATCTGTGGTTTTCACATTTGTAGATGATTTACTTAACCGTTATGAAGATTAATGAAAGGATATGTATATTAGTCTTAATTATAAAGCATATTCGATAAGGTGCTATAATATCTTTGGAAAGTACTTTCCTTTTTGTATCAGAATATGTGTTTTTGATTGTATGATAATTTTTTAACTTCCTTTTGTTTAACACTGCAAGTTTAGTGGTGGTTCTGTCATTGTTTGGGATTACTGTTTGTGGGCCTATAACTTGATTCTTTTAGGTGTAACTTTTTTTAGCATCTAATATTTCTACTTTGTCTTGTAGACCTGGAAAGCAATGTAATTAATTTAGTGTTTAGTGCAAATGACTAAAGTGCAAGCAGTCTTTTTAAAAAATTACTGGTAACCTTTTCATCTTTCTATTAGTTATTCATTTGCAAAACATTTCAAAAGTAAATATCTGTGCCTCTTTTCTGTAACCTGCCTACTCAGTTACAATTCATTCATTCACTGTGACCTTAATACATAGTTTATCATTCCCAATCATGATAACTATTTGCTCCAATTTTTAAATATGTACTTTAAAAAATTCTATTTTGTATTACAAGGAACTTGCTAGTGTCTTAGGAAGAAAGGAGAGGTTTTCAGCCTTCCATTTCTGTCCTTAAACTATTCTCTTTTTCTTATATATTATATGTAGTGTATGACTGGGCTTTTCCCATTCCACTTATCATGTATCTAGTTCACTATATTCCTAAATCATGGATTAAAATGCTTTGAAATTTGAGTAGGCCTAAGAGTTGCTGATTATATACATTTTGAACTGTATTTCAGATTAATAGACTATAAACTTCTCTTATCTTAAACTGGAAAAGTTCATGACATCTAAAATATCCTTTTTTTTTCTTTTACAACTTCATATTAAGGTACCCTTACCGTTGGAGATTTAGTAATGGTGAATGGACTGCTTTTTCAGCTTTCATTACCCCTTAACTTTCTGGGAACTGTATACAGAGAAACTAGACAAGCACTCATAGATATGAACACCTTGTTTACTCTACTTAAGATAGACACCAGGATTAAAGTAAGTAATCTATTTAGTACTTTTTAAAAATCATATGAGTATCATCCCATTGATAGGATTATTCAAGGGGAATATTCTTATATCACCACATTAGCAAATCAGTATCTTTTTTGTGGGAGTTAGGACTATCATGTGTATTATTAATGGGTTGTTATAGCTTTTACTTCTATGTTTAGAAACCTTAACAGTATTAGCAAAGAATACTCTACCTAGAAACTAAACTTTGTTAACTTCAGTTATTTGTACTTGCCCTTGATTTACTTTTGCTAATAATGATATAAAATGTGATTGCCTCTCCTCACGTTTTCAACTTCCTTTCTCCCCTGTCCACCATCTCTCTTACCCACTAAAACAAATTGATCAGAAATCAAAGCATTCAGAATTTTTCCCCTCACCAGTGAGGAGTAAGAAAAGGAAATCTTTAAAAGCATGCTTGGAACTGGTCTAACTCCACTTATAAACCTCCTCCTTCCTCATTATTTTCCTTTTTCTCTTTGTGAATTAGAAAATTATTTGCATAATGTACTCTAGGCAGTGTGTAAAGTGGCTTTTTTTTTTCTCTTCCCTGCTAGGACAAAGTGATGGCATCCCCCCTTCAGATCACACCACAAACAGCTACGGTGGCTTTTGATAATGTGCATTTTGAATACATTGAGGGGCAAAAAGTCCTTGGTGGAATATCTTTTGAAGTCCCTGCAGGAAAGAAAGTGGCCATTGTAGGAGGTAGTGGGTCAGGGTGGGTAATTTAGTTGTTTATAAAATTCTGCATCATTTGTTGATGATTCCCAATGTAATATTTTTTATCATAATAAAATGATTACTTGTGGTTTAAAATTGGGGTTCCCTAGTGCCAGTAGGAGCTATATAACCTTTCCTTGTCTCCAATTTCAGGAAAAGCACAATAGTGAGGCTGTTGTTTCGCTTCTATGAGCCTCAAAAGGGTAACATTTACCTTGCTGGTCAAAATATACAAGATGTGAGCCTGGAAAGCCTTCGGAGGGCAGTGGGAGTGGTACCTCAGGTATTTTCAAAAAAGAAAAAACCTATTTGGGGGAAGATTTATTGGGTTAGTGGATCATTTACTAGAATAATTTGAATCCATGGAGTCAATATATGCTGATGAAGTTGGAAGTGTTAGACCCTACAGGCCATATTCTGTTACCAAAAAGACAAAAAAAAAAAAAAAAAAAAACCCTGAATGTAAAATCTTCATGATGGAAAGGGTTTTTTTAATCCATAGAAATATAGCATAATATAGAGGAAAGAGTCCAGACTGGAATCATACAGAACTGTATTCTAAGCCCTGCTCCAGCCTTTATAAGTTCTATGGTCTTAGGCCTCAGTCTCCTGTAAAATAAGGATACCATTTTTCATATAGGATGGAATTATTATGAATTATAGATAATATGTATAAAGCACCAAGTACAATGTCCATCACATAATTGTTCAGTAAATGAAAACTATTATTTTAATTTTGAACAGTTTTTGACATAATAAATTTATAAAAATTACAAGGCAGTTTGACTGCCAACTTCAAGCTGGTATACCTTATTCACCACTGTCCCCTTAGTACCAAGCACAGTGCCTGACCCATAGTGAGCATTTAACAAGTATTTGCTGAATAATTTTAGGGGGAAGCATAAGTTCAGAGTAAGATCTGAGAAGATAAGGAGATAACCTTGTAGGATGTGAGTTTTTCTTATGCTGAAAACCAGTAGAGAGACCTGGGCGTTAGTTGCAGCCTAGAATCAGAACCAAATCCCTGGAAGAACTGAAGAAAGGGATCAGACAGTGATGTTGCTTGTAAAAGGTCCCCCAGGTGATATAGCACATACCATTCTGCCCTGTCGTTTCTTTCACTGAGAATCCCAAATTTAATGTGTATGAAATCACATAGGGCGATTATTGAAATTCCTACTCTCTTTCACACACCTTAGTTCTGATTTAGGAGGGCCGTGTCAGCCCCATAAACCTGCATTTTTGAATGTGCCTTCTATGTGATTCAAACAGAGATGATTTGTAGACTATATGTTGAGAAGCAGTGACCTAAACCATATATCAAGTGAACTGAATTCTGGGCTGTGGCTACTTAGGGCTTAGTGTCCTCATCCATGTAACTTGATTCCTGCTATTCTCTTGGACTGTATAACAATTATCCTCATCCTTTTGAAAAATAAAATACTTTTTCACTAAGGAAAAATATACATGATCAATAAATGAAAGAAAAGAGGCTCATCCTCATTAGAAGTCTTGGTAATTAAATCAACAATGGGATACCATTTTTCACCTATCAGATTGGTAAAGATTCTAAAATTCATAGTATCTAGTTTGGGCAAAGCTGTGTAAAATGGCCAGTCTATTTTGCTGGAAGACATATATAGCTTTCCTGATGAGCAAATTGGCAATAAGTAGCAAGAGTCTGGAAAATATTTATACCCTTTATTCCAGTAATTCTGCTAATAGTAAGTTTTAGTAAGGAAATCAACAGAGACGTAAGCAGATTTTTATATGCAAAGCTGTTCATTATGACATTATTTATAATAACAGAAGTTGGAAACTATAAAGTCCAACGATAAGTAGATGGTTAAATTATTATAAGATAAAATATCATACAGTCATTTATAAATACCATGTTTGTAAAGAATATTGAGTGTCATGGAAAGAGACTCAGATACAAAGTTTGTTAAAAAAGAGGATACCAAACAAAATGTAACATCTCAATTTTATATTAAATGAATACATGTTAAGAGAAAAAAAGATTGTAGAAAATACACCAACATGTTAATAGTTATTGCTGAATGGTGGGATTATGGATTATTAATTTTTATTTTATCTTATATTTGTATTTTCAAAATTTCTAGTTGACATTTGCTTAACTTTTTTCTAAATATAAATATAAAATATAAAATATTTTAAAATAAGTATTTTCTCTTTGTAGAAGTTTAAGCTCATCGGGTTTAAGTACTATCTCAATACAAGAAAATTTTATATTAGTAGTAGGTGTAAAAATTATTAAAATATTCTTTGAAATAATATCTGAAACTCTGGGGCTGATTATGATGTTAAAGGAGATCTTAATTGAGTATCCTGGTTAATGTGAGCTAATAGAGTCATTTTATGTCATCTTACTAACTGTTGCCTTTCAACCATTGGAGACTGAAAGAAAAGTGTGAGATGGGTGCTCACTTTAAGTAAATAAGCTTTAATGTGCCATGTCAGAATAAGTTGAAATATCAAATGAATACTTGTAGTGAACTTTCTCCAGAAAAACCTATAGTACATAAATTCTTTGTTTTCTATGTTTTAAGTCCAATTTAAAAGCTGCTGAGAAACATATGAAAACATATTCAGCTTTATTCTTAATTAGGGAGATGCTGATTTAAACAAAGAGCACATCTTACCCTTAAAAGTAGCAACAACTAACACTTACTAATATCCAGGGTTGTTGAAGATATGAGGACCTGCCACTTTCATACACTATTGATTGGTGTGTATGCTATTTGAGCATTTGTGGAAGACAGTTGGGCAATACTATCAAAGGATAAATGGGTGCTTACCTTTTAACTCATCAGTCTGCTTCTGGAATCCTTACAGAAATACATGGGTGTACAAAATCATAATATACAATGATATTTTACTTCAATATTGTTTATAGTAGCAAAAATTTGGAAACTATATTAATATCCATCAATAGAGGAATGGATAAGATAAATATGATACATTCTTGGTATCATACAACTGTTAAAAAGAATGGGATAGGTTTTTGTTATTGACATGAATAGTCACCAAGATATATTAAGTGAAAACAGCAATTTGTGAATAATAGTATGGCCCCACTTGTGTTGGAGGTGAAAAGTGTATATTTAGGCATATAAATGCATCAGAAAAAGTCTGGAATGATACACAACAAGTTGTCATGGTGATTAACTCTGGGGAGGGAAATAGGATTATAGGCATGAGGGGGTGATGAAAGGGTAAAATCACGTTTTACTCTTTGTGCCTCTATGTCTTTACTATTGTTTGAATTTTTTTTATAATGAACATAATATATGTATGTGTTTATATATAAATCTGCTCCAGGATGCTGTCCTCTTCCATAATACCATTTACTACAACCTCTTATATGGAAACATCAATGCTTCACCTGAGGAAGTATATGCAGTGGCAAGATTAGCTGGACTCCATGATGCAATTCTTCGAATGCCATATGGATATAACACCCAAGTAGGGGAACGAGGACTCAAGCTTTCAGGTAATCGAAGATTTTAGACCTGACCTCCACTTACATACTTCCTTCAAACTTTTATTTGTCAGAGCCATTTTGTAGAAGGTGTAAAGACAGAGTACAAACCTAGTGCTCATTCAGTCACTTTAGACAAAGTACCCGGTCTCCTGTCCATCAGTGTAAATAATTCGACATGCCCAGAAGTAACTGTTCTCAAATCATGCAAGTCTCTTTTTTTCGCTTGTAGCTGCAAACACTGTAAGTACTTAATAGTAAGTTGCTGATACATGCTCAGATCAGTGTTAATTTATCAGCCATAATCTTACTATTAAAGGAAAGCCAAGATTATTATTCACATGGCAAAGTAGTAAGAGTAGGGAGAATTTTCTAGTAAATAGTGTATCTTCTCATAATCTCCTAGATCATTATGGGATGTTTTCAATAATTTAGACCTCCTTACAATTGATATACCTAACTGCTGTACTTTCCTTACAGCCAACTTCATTTTCATGTCCTTGTTGGTTCAGTGGCCAAGTAAATTTTAGAGTTTGTACATTTTAATTTGAGTGTTTAATTATGAAATTACTAGGTTTAATAATGAATTATCCTAAAATGAGTGAATTTTTGGATGATCCATAAAAATGTTTCTTTGCCCCAAATGATTTGAATTCCAAAAGTATAAAGATATCTAATGCCTGAAAGTATTAATGTAACTCATATAAACATACTGCATACTTTTCATTTACTCTTCATTCTGATTTAGTTTGGGGAGGAAATCTATAGATTAGGTATGGGGGTAAAGAAAAAGAGAATGAAGATTACTCTGCATGAACTTTAGTAAATCCCCGTTTTCTCTTCAAACTGCCTTCCTTTATTCACAGCATTGATTTAGGTACATACTGTGTGCAGGCTACTATGTTAAATGATTTGAGAGTTAAAAAAGATGAAGCATAAAGGGACCTCCTCTCTAGGAATTTTCTGTCTATTAGAAAGTTTTGATCTAGGCTTAGAAAACGTTAAGCAAAGATTATTTTCAAATTAAGTTTGTTTGTGGTAGCTGTTTGGTCATTAGCTGGTAGTATAAAATGCCTGCATCATTCCAGTCCACCTTTATACTTTACCATTGCTATTCACAGGAGTAGTTTCCAACTAACTAGCCCACACCTCAGATTATTTATCCATTTGGCTAATTCTAGAGTTTCTCTATTGGTCACATAATACAGACAAGACCTCTCAAAACATGATTTTGCTTCAGATAGCTATGCTGCATCCCATTTTCCAATTGTTATTTTCCTCTCTGTATGCCTTTGAAGGTAGGAGTGGTTAAGGAAAATTTATTCTTACCTGATACCTGTTTCCTTTCAACCAGACCTCTTAAGACCAGCAATGTATAATTTAGCTTCTATGCTAATAATTTTGGTAGAGAACAAGCAAATGTTTCTTCTCCAAGTTCTAAAATTCTATTGAATAGAATTGAAACTGGATTGGTTTCCACTAGAAATTTGGGAAACATGTGAAAACTGGTTCTCCCTCTGAGTATCCACTTCTTTTAGAGCTTTCTGCTCCTGCGTTGCTAGGTAGGTAAGCAGTTATTTCTAGCACAGTGCCTGCCTTGATAGAAGAAATTTGAATTTATGAAATGAGGAAGAGTGTGGATAGTATGCATATAAACTCATTCACTAATATTAGACATAAGGAGCCCCCCTGACGGGTTGAAGGTAATAATTGCAGAGCAGATATAAATGAAATAATACTTGGTGTACCAGATAATCAACAGGTAGAGATTGTTGCCTGAAGAGGTTACTGATGCTGAAAAATACAGATTTTTTTGGACATTGATAAATTAATGGATAACAGACAAGAAAAGATGCCAAAAGGGACATATTCAGCAAAACACCATCTTTGGTACTTCCAACCATAGTTTTATGTAAGATTGATGGCCTTAGACCTGCAAGAGTCCCAGTGAAGGATTGCTTTATGTTCTCTAAAGTATATTTAGGAATAATTGTGGGCTTGTACATTGTGAAAGGAAGAGCATTGAACTGGGCATTAATCAGGTCTACTCCAGATTCCTCTGGAACTTGCTCTGTAACCTTGAGCAAATCAGTTAACCTTTGTGGGTCTCTGTTTCCTCTCTGTATTAAAATTTTGCTATGCCAAAGACCCATAGCAAATAACTAAGGTGAAATAAGAGATTCCTGTATATAGCCTTAACTTTGAAGAGTGCTGTGAAAATAATAGCTTATGTCAAAAAAACCCAAATCTTTGTGAATACTGGCTGAATGTTACTTTTTATGTTAAGAGATAAATTTAGATATTCATAGTTAAATGTCTTCAAGTTTTCAGGCTTTAGATGTTGAATTTGTTTTTGGCTTTGTTGATTCTCTAATACTGAAAATTTTTTTATCTGAGGTTGCTGCTCATTGGGAAGTAATATAAAGTACATGTAAAGTAACATATGTAATGAGCATATTTCTGGTGAGGGGAATAAATGTGGAATCAAAATTGTTACTTCCCCTCCTCATTCTTTTTGCCTGCCATGAAGTCAGAATCCAGAATTACATTTATGTTCTAGGGAGTATGGTTTGTCAAAGGATATCATATATTAACTTAAGACTTATAACAGAGTAAAATGAACAGGAATCAGGAGTAAAGGTAAACGTTGAAAGTATTACTTGGTTTATAATCAGTGGAAATACTAGAAACATAAATTATGTATTTATGTTATGCTTTCTTAAACTAAAAATTTTCTTTACCAGGAGGAGAAAAGCAAAGAGTAGCAATCGCAAGAGCCATTTTGAAAGACCCCCCAGTCATTCTCTATGATGAAGCCACTTCATCATTAGATTCAATTACTGAAGAGGTAAATAATGATGAAAACATAAAACTCTTCAACATTGCTTAACTTTTTTCTTTGGAAGTGTCAGTAAAATGACTATATTCACCTCATCTGTTGACAAAAGAAGAAGGTTTTAGTCTTTCTGCTTTTACCACTTAACGCCTATTAAAACAGATCATGTAAATGTTTGTGTGCACACCAGAAAACCTTTCCCTTATCATGGAGCAACTCACTAAGGTGCAGGTCAGGCATACACAGCCTGCAGTGCTGGTATCAATTTATATTCATTTCACAAGTATTGTAGCACTAAGATGTCATGACAGTGATGTTGTGGTACTACCCAGCAACTACATTAGACTTCATAACATCTTGGTATTAAATACCAAAGTCTTAATAGCAATCATAACTTCATGAACAAATCCCCTTAATGTAGAACTAAAGATCGGTTGGTGGTGTCAGTTGCCTCCATTCACCTACATTTTACTTGAATATATAGTAAAAACCTATTATTGAAAGATAGGCCTAATTTTGATATACAGCAGGTATGACATATATTTGCCTACAGAGTTAAGTTTCAGGGCATACTGTTTGATCTGCCATGTGTTTGAAATAGTTTAATTTCTAAGTGAATTGTTTAGCATGAGAATTTTTTATATTTAAAGGGAGCCTTAAGCTGCACCAGACTCCATTTGTAGGCAGAATAGGAATCTGCTTACAAGAACTTTATACCTAAAGATGTGTCATCCACATTTATGACAAACTAAAAGTCCTAACAACAGTCATTATTTGAGTCACATATCTTTATTATCTCACAGAGCATAACCCATTCATTGCCAGCAAAGAAACACCCCCTCCCAAGGGAATGAGTTACCAGAAGATTTAGTAGGTTTTAATGGACCATTTTAAAAGGTTCAGAGCATCAGTAGAATGTCAGTTTAAGTTCTTGAGAGTAAGGAAGAAGAGTCCCCACAAACATCACAGTTTTTCTTAGAATTGGCCCTGCACTTGATTTTCAGTCTGCCCTAGAAAATAAACAGTCTTCTTTTCCTGGGTAACCATCTATTCCTGATAATTTTATTCCTTTAATAAATACAATGTTTAGAAATAACTGTCGGAAGCCATTAGGTATATCCCCACCCCCACGCTGCTATTTCCATCTAGCTAGCTGTACTTAGACTCAGGTTTCCAAGTATAGCTGAATATATATACAACTCTCTTACATTTTACAGGCAGTAAACAAAAATGTATTTTCTAGAATGCCTTAAAAAGTCAGAATGCTTTTGAAAAAGAAGTTTCCTCAAGTTAAACATGCACAGTTAGTTGTCTTTGTTGCCGTTCCTGTCCTCTGAGTTTGAACTAAGGAAAAGCAAATGCTCCTGTACCCTTTGCATCTCCTGTCTTTTCTTGATTTTTTTAAATTTTCTGCATCCTATCACTTGAGTCCCTCCTCATTTTATTTTTGCTTTCATTGGCCAGGTAAACATCATATCTGGCAATGCTCTTGATATCAGTGGATTCATCATCGGTATTTATTTGTTTGCTTTTTGGTATAGAAAATATCCATCTTCTCCCAAACTTTGTAATTTGAAGAAATGTTGCCTATCTTAAAGCTATTTTTTTCCATGATAATGTGGTCATATTTGCCTTCCCTTTTTGATTGATTTTCTTCTCTTCTTTGTAATTATTAGATTAGGTAAAATATTGGTAGTGGTATAAAATTTATATAATATAAAATTAACTGGCATTTTATTTATTCTTTTAAGAAATGTATGACTATTTTAATTTACATTTACCTAATAGATAGATTTTTTTTTCCTTCCTACTATTCTTGTCAAACTTGCAGACTATTCTTGGTGCCATGAGGGATGCAGTCAAGCACAGAACTTCTATTTTCATTGCACACAGATTGTCAACAGTGGTTGATGCAGATGAAATCATTGTCTTGGACCAGGTAAGAGATTTAATGTTAAAGTTTAGTATTTGAATAACATTAGGAATTGTTACAAACACAAGCAACTTAAATAAACAGAATTTGTGTTCTTTGAATAAGATTGAATCCTGCTAGGATTCCGTTTTTACCTCCTTTTGATAAGAAATAATACATGCCACTTCCAAAAATGAATAAACTGTATTAACTCACTCTTCATTATTAAAGTTTTAAAAGCAAAGTTAGATGAGGAAAACATTAAATCCTTCATATGGTAGAAACAGTTTTAAAGAGTATGTATATAAAATAATTTTTCTATATTCATTTTTGCTCTGTACAGAATCTTTGCTCAGTGTCTTTGCCATATTTTATATTTAAATTTTTCTAATACCTACACATACCATTGATGACTAAAGGAAAATTACCATAAAATGAAGTGGTCATTGTCAAACATGGCCATTTTTATTTTATCTTTTTCCTCATGAGGAAAGTAAGGAAAAGAGCAACCTACTTTATTTCTTCTGAGGAAATTACTGTAAGAATGTATTATCTAAATGTTCTGAACATATCAGAGTGCCACTGTTGTGATTGGTAGATTTGAAAATTGTAATAGTTTTTCTTTTCCCCTCTCTGTAAGGATATCATATCCCCACCTGCTTAGTATTTGATTTTTTCTAACAGTGTTTAGTTTTTCACCTCCCATTCAGCCTTTTCTATGATTATTTTTCCCTTCTAATAAATAAACCTTCACTTCTTTATCCTTTTGAAAGCCTTAGTACTGGGAGTTAATAGAGAAGAAGCATTCTCTTATACTTTCTATATTGAGATAGAATTCTTTATGCCACTAAAATTTTTCATAGGATGTTGAGCTCTGTAGTATATATTTTATTTCCTTTATACATTACCTATGCACTTGAGACCCTAGGTCTTTTTGTTGGTTTGTTAATAAATGCTAACATTCATTAAAAAACAGATTTTTTCAGTATAACTGTTCCAGAATGTCTTAAATGGGAAATTTTGTAAATATATTTTGTTATCTCGTTGCTGTTCAAGAATCTGAAATAAAATCTGCTCTTTTGTACTTTTTACTGAACTTTCCAATTGTATATATAGCCCTTTGTTATAAAGTGTTAAAGTACTTTAACAGGCATGTGCTTACCTGCCTCATGCCAGGAGGTTCACCGTATCCATACAGTTATATCATAATATTGTCACTTGGGGTTTGGATTGATCATATCATTTGTATCTAAAATCTCTTTATGTTTATAATTTGTTGGTTTTGTAATTTCTTGATTATGAAGATTAGAGATTTTTATTTTCTAGTGAAACTAATATAGCCTCATGTGTTCTGTCACCAGTCCCTTGTAGTATTAATATTAAGTCTACATAAGAAATAGAGTTCCTAAGGCCCTTCCTCACCTGCTGCAACCTGTTGATTGCCCCTTCCCAGTCTTGGCAAGAGATTGGAGGTTTGCATGTCAGGAAATTGAATCAGACAGGCTCTGGACACAAGAAAATTACCAGACACATTAACAAAGAGAAATGAGATTAACTGGAAATCAAAACATACTAAAGGATAAGATAACTGGAAATCAAAACATACTAAAGGATAAGATTACAGACCCTCTCTCGCCCCTGGCCCTAAGAACCTTGCCAACCAATTATTTCTACTGTTACCACTCCTTCCCTTAGCAGATAGAGGATTCTTCTCTGAAGAAACAAAAGTAGCTGCATTAAAAAAGATATTTGTATAATAAAAAAAAGATATTCATATTTGATGGCTCCAATAAAATAACCAGGCACCCATGTGATCATCCTATAATGAAATCCAACAATTGAGACCCCCACTCCCATGCACATAGAGCTTCCAGTCAGCTTTTTTAATACTGTATTCTTAAGTGTCAGTGGATAATAAAGGAAGACTTCTAAAACAAGCAGGAAAAAACAATAAAAACTGTAGACAATGTAGAGAGCAAAAGAAAACTTAAAAATATAATTAGTATCATCAGAGGTCTTGGAAAATATAGCATTTCTATAATAAGGAAAAATACTGTTAAGAAAAAAAATAAAGAAGACTTACATGGCATGAGTTCTAGGATGTTGTTAAGTGAAAGAAAGAAAGATGCAAAAGAATAAATAGTATGCTACCTTTTGCAAGGAGTATGGCCGGGGGGGAACATACATGTATTTACTTATTTCTGCAAAAAGAAACTCTGAGAGGATAAACCAGAAACTAAAGGCATTGGTTACCTACAGGATGGGGATAAAAAGGGGTAGAGGACATAGGGGAGGAAATAAGACTTTCCTGATTATACTTTTTTGTATTATTTTTACTTTTGAACCATGCTACTGTTTTTATATATTCAAAAAATTTAAAATCAACAAGGATGGGGGAAATCAGAAATTGAATACAAACAGAAAAAAGTTAAACCAACTGCATAACAAATCGATAACATAACAGTGCAGAAGAAAAATGGAATTAACCCAAGTAACCTTTGAACACATTTCTCTGATTATTTACCCTTGGTGGAATAGATTATAAGGATAAAAATAACTAAAAGAAAATTTGAACTTTGTAAGTTTGTTGTTGGTAATAGCATGGGAGTAGCTGTTTTGAAACTATTTTGTGTATATTATAAGACTGAGCATATGAGTAAATATATAGATGTTTTTGAGAAATAGTGGTCTTACTTGGGAGAAGAAAGATACAAATATGGAATAAGAGAAGAAGAGGAACCTTGTAATGTTATATTGGAACAGAATTATCAATATGAGTTCATGATGAAAAAGAAAGAGTTCCTAACTCTGTTCAGTGAAAAAAAAAAAGCATATGAAATCCCAGTAGCAATGAGTATAACAAGCACCTAGATCTTGGACACTAAATATTGTCCCTTACTAAAAGTAACTAAGACTTCTTGGAGAATGATTGACTCCATATCTGGAGCAGGAAAGTTAATGAAGACATATCACCAGGACACAGGAACCATTTTGAACGATTTCCCACTGGCCAAATGTGGGATAATTTGAACATCTAAAAGAATAACATTACTAATGAATTACAACACATTGAGTAAAAAACTAATGTGTAATTCCATAATGGTACTTTTTTTAAAGTATCATGGAGAAAGGGAAAGCTCTTCTTTAAGAATGAAATCTTGCCATTTACAGCAACATGGAGATACACCTTATGCTAAGTGAAATAAGTCAGACAGAGAAAAATGCCATATGATTTTATTTATATATGGAATCTAAAAAATAGAACAAATGAACAAACAAAACAAAAACATACTCAGAGGTACAGAGGACAAACTGGTGGTTGCCAGAGGGGAGAGGGTGGGGAGGATGGATGAAATAGGTGAAGAGTATTATAAGATACAAACTAAGTCACAGGGATGTAATGTACACAAAGGGAATATACTCAATAATACAGCAACTTTGTATGACAATGGGTGATAATTGGTCTTATTGAAGTAATCATTTCATAATGCATAAAAATAATGAATCACTGCATTGTATACCTGAAACTAATATAATATTGTATGTTAATTATAACTCAATAAAAAAGAGTGCCAACTAACACATGTAGAAGGAATGATAAATTTAGAAAGTCATATTTTGCAACCACCATTGTAATAATTGATTCAGATAAGGATCATCATTAGTTGCTAAAACCATATGGTGAAAAACTATTAGGGAATAATTTGAAAGGATAACCCATAGATTACTTATTCATTGCAAAGAGAAAAAGTACCTTTAAAATAGAGAAATTTGGTAGACATTACTGTTAACCAAGTGATCAAACTTAGTATCATTAATTGTGGAGCAAAACTGATATGTTCCTCCTAATATGATGCACTGAGGAAACATCATCTATATTGTATTTCTACCAAAAATGTTTAGCCTGTATCTAATTATCAGGAACAACTAGACAAAAACAACTTGAAAGGCATTCTTTAAAAAGCAAGCCTGGACATTTTAGAAATGTCAGTGTCACACAAACTCATACAGATTAGGAAAGTTATAAATTTAGTGTGTTGATCCTGATTGGATCCTGAATGGGAAAAAATACATATATATAAAGGATATTATTGGGATAGTTAGTGAAATATGAATATGGACTATATATTAGATACTTTTCTTGGGTATGATATAGTTGTATTCTAGTCATGTAGGAGAATGTCCTTGTTTTCAGGAATACATGCTAATGAAATATGTAGGGATGAAATGAATGATGTCTGCAACTCATTCTTAAATGATTTAGCAAAAAGTAATGTGAATTTAGAGATAGGATGAAGTGAGAGAAAGCAAATGTGGAAAAATTAATAACAGTTGCTAACCTAGGAGGAGTGTATATAGGTGTTCATTGTTACCATTCGTGCAACATTTCAAATTTAAAATGAAGGTGGTAAGGGGAGGGAAATAGCTCAGTAGTAAAGCACATGCTTAGCATGCATGAGGTCCTGGTTTCAATCCCCAGTTCCTCTATTTAAAAAAAAAAAAAAAAAAGCCAGTAAAATGGGGGCCGAAATAAAGGACCAACCAGAGAACAAGAGATTTTGCAAATGAAAAATGTCATTGCTGAAGTAAAGTCAAAGAAATCTCCAAAGAGTAGAACAAAAATAAAATAAAGATAAGAAAATGAGAGAATTAGTTTAAGAGGTCCAACATCCAACTTCTGGTTGTTCTAGAAAGAGAGGATAGGAAAAAGGGAAGGAAATTACCAGAGAATAATACCTGCCAGATGTCCAGAACTTCAGAGCATGAGTTTCCAGATTGAAAAGGCCTACCAAGTACCCACCACAATGAATGGAAAGGGGAAAAAAGAAAGAACCACCAAGCAGATTATCATAAAATTTTAGAATTGAGGATAAAGAAAAGAACCTAAAAGCTGTGAGTGGAATATCTCTCGTGTAGGGAAAACTAAAGAACAGATTACCTGATCTAGTTGATTATGAGAAAAATACTATTCAGACAGGCTTTATAATTCTGGAATAAAGTTTAGGGAGAATTACCAATAGTGACATAGAAAACTAAGCAAATGGAAAGACAGTTATTAAGTCCAGGAAAATTACGAGAAAATATATATAAAATTCTAGTACCTACTTGGCTCAACAGGTAACACTTACATAGTAATGATAAAGTAAACATTGTATATTAACTTAAAAACATTTGTGATATAACCAATGTTACTAGGAAAGTGAAGAATGAGACAGTGGGAATGTGGAATAGTATAAGAGTGCTGAATCTCAGTAATATGTATATCTGTGTGTAAATACCAGAAGAAGTAACTATGAATTTGGGGATAAGAAGGAGCTATACAAGGGTGGAGAAGCAGGAGACAAAAGACTATTTTTTTGTTATAAGCTTTGTAATTATTACCTAGCTTTTTAAGCTATGTATATTTATGCTTTGATATAAGTAAAAATAATTTTATACATTTTTATTGCAGGATAACTTTTTTGTGATTTATTTAATTGGTTTTTCTACAAAAATAATTACATTCTTTCTAATACTTTTTGGTGTGATTTTCATTGAGGATTTTTTAAATTGAAATATAGTTGATTTATAGTACTGTGTTAGTTTCAGGTGTATAGCATATGATTCACTTTTTCAGATTATATTCCATTATAGGTTATTACAAGATATTGAGTATAATTCCTTGTGCTATAGAGTAAACCCTTTGTATCTATTTTACGTATAGTAGTTTGTATACGCTAATACCATACTCCTAATTTGTCCCTCCCTACTCCTTCTGCCCTTTGGTGACCATAAGTTAGTTTTCTATGTCTGTGCATTCAGAATTTTATTTTGTTTGTTTTTTTACAGTGGTAAATAGAAAAGTATAAAATACATAATCATGGGGACTTTTGTGCCAGTGAAGTGGTCCACACACACCAAGGTTGAGGGCTACGTGCAGGATCCAGAGGAATCCAAATAGCTGAGCAAAGTAGTTCTTAGACTGCCTAGCCAGCAATCAAGAGGAGAATTAAATTAACCACTCTGAAGTGGGCACAGACAAATATCAGTTATTTTGTTTAAGGGTATATTTGTAAAGATGCTATCACCAGGAATACCAGTAAAAGTGACAGAATTCCTTTTGTCTCCCAACATGTTTAACAGTAGCCATCAAGTGACTAATTGTGGGTTAGAGTTTTGGAATTGATACCAAATTTATGCAATGTTAAGTTTAATAGTGATTGTTAACAAAAATAGCTGCTGGAAGAAGTAAACTTTTCATGGAGAAATCGTTTTTATTTCAAAGTACAGGTAAGGATTTTGGGATAATATTTTTAAATCCTTTAAATCCCTATATAAATAACAGTGCTTTTGATTTAAATATTTACTGATTACAGAAAATATCACCTTTAGAAAATCTTTACCTGACTTTTCTGCTCTTCAAAATGAAAAATAAAATATTCAAGTTTTATTTCCTTTAAGTGAAATGGTTTATGGTATGTGAAATTTTCATAGCTTTTTGTTTGTTCACTGGACTGATAGCTCAACAGTGAAGAAAGCATTCCTATCTCAATTTTTTCCCCATTTATGCTATGATGAGGAATTGGGAGAGGTATTTTAATGAATGCAAATCCTTCGAAATCCCTTGCTTAGGAAGTATTATGTATTGTCAGTTATTATGCTAGTTATATGACTTTCTCTATGTTTCTCTTGTTTTTGCTTATTAGGGTAAGGTAGCTGAACGTGGTACCCACCAGGGTTTGCTTGCTAACCCTGGCAGTATCTATTCAGAAATGTGGCATACACAGAGCAGCCGTGTGCAGAACCATGATAACCCCAAATGGGATGCAAAGAAAGAAAATGTGTCCAAAGAGGAGGAAAGGAAGAAACTACAAGAAGAAATTATCAACAGTGTAAAAGGCTGTGGAAACTGTTCCTGCTAAGTGACATGAAACATTTTCTTTTCTTTCTTTTTTTTCCTTGACTACACATTTGCACTGAAGCAGAATTGTTTTATTAAAAAAAAATCATACATTCCCACTTTCTATAATACTTCTTTTAGGTAAGATTTATTTCAAAGGGGAATTGTGTTTTACATCTTTCACAATCTATTTAATGTAGTACCTGTATTTAATCCCCAAATTATTTTCTTGTTACTGCCTTATTTGTGATCAAAGCATAATTTTTGTTACTATTTGACTTTACCCCATTTCCATTTTTGTGGGCTGAGAGCCATTTGATATCCATAATCAGATGAATCAGATTGGTTTCCAAATTTTTGTAGTTTTTCAAACCTCCTTTATGGCTGACAATTTAGATAGGAAGTGTTTGTTTCTTAAAAAAAAAAAAGAAGACAGTATAGATTCAGTTACTCCTTCCTGTCCTTCATTTAAATACTTCCATGATAGATATTTATACATATATTTAAAAATTATTTGCCACTGTTACACTTTTATGAAGAAAAACCTTGAGTCTCATGTTCGTATGTAGAATGTTCTTCATCATTAACCAGCATTATAACTATCATCTAGTGGTGGGAATTCTATTTTTCCACCAAATGAAGTGTTGCTTTTGTTTTGGACCAAAATTTATACATTTCTCTTTTAAGACTCACAAACCCTGATGTAATTTGAGAGTTACCATACTGGGAGTGATCTAAAAAGCTTAGAAAGTTAATTGCCTTTTCTATTTCCATCTTAAATGCATTTCTTTAGCTATCTGAAGTTATACAAAGGAACAACCAAAAGTGATGTGTGCATGCATGCATGTGTCTGCACACACTCATACATGTGTATAAAGCAACATCTACTTAAAATTATTAATGACGTTTAAACAAATAGGAGACGATTACATATATATTTAGGTGATCAGGACTCTAATCTGTGTTGACACTTCAGAATTACTTTATTAGAAGGTCTTCCCTTCCTTTCTCAGTAGTTTAATGAGTTCTTTTAAGCTTGAAATAACGAGGGGCCCAAACAAAATAATCACATTTTACCTGCTAGAAATAATTAATAAAATGTTGGTATATATTCACTTAGAAAGCTCCTGTCCTTTTCCAACTTAAATTTGCTTTAATTTGGTAGTAATCTTTCAACTTGAAAAGCTTGTGTATCTCATGAACAGCCACATAACTGTATATAATGAATTTTTATTTCTCAGGAAAGGTCTTAAAGTATTTATGTTGTTGGTCTATGATTTTAATGCGTTTTAAATTATACTTTGGTATAGGTGAGACTAACTTTTTTCTGTTTTGTATTGTCATTAGTAGGTGGATATCTAAACTTACCTAAATCAGGTGTCCAGTTTTGTTATATAAAGGTGATTTGATAAGTAGCTTGAAGCCAGTATTTTATGGTTAGTCTCTGACAACAGAATAAGTGATGCCTCTTCCTTTTGGAGTTGGAGTTAACACTGAGATGGATAATCAACTGCAAAATAGGAAGAAATGGACATTTCTTCCTCTGAAGCCGTAGATATTGCTGTTCTGAGGGGGAAAAAACCCACCTCCTTTGAGTAACTCAGCTGTATTATTAGAAATGTGGTTTGTTGAGATAGAAATGTTGCTTCTATTAATTCCTTCTATACGTTTCCAGTATTGCGGATGGAAAAGATTTAGCTTAGTTGCATAATCAAGCAGTTAAGATCAAAGTAATCATTAGTAATATTCATTCTGAATGTGAATAGTGGTAATCAAAGTAAAGGATTCTGTGATACGGGAAACATTTAGTCAAAGAAGGATAGGAATGTTTTTAGGGTGGGGAAAATTTCCCTACTAAGATTTGAAGCTATTATCTGTTCATATGACTGGAGGTGGTCTCTGGACCATTGGGTCATTGTGGTCATTAACCAGTAGTTTCAACTAATAAAAACTTAAATTACTTAAAAAACACACTTATTGTAAGGGCTGTAACTAACTCTTAAATATTCTCAACTCCATCTTAATAAGGTGATTCTATACGGTGACATAATAGACAAATTAAAATGAAAGGAAAGATTCCTAGGTTGATTCACTGAGAGGAAACGTCAAGAAAAGGGGCATTTATTATAATATACTAATTTTACATTGCAATAGTACATACTCACACAAAGGTATAAAATTTATAAGTTTCTAAATCAGTGTTGCAACATTTTTTTAACATCTTGGAATGAATAAGCTACAATTTTGGAATATGGGCTCTGAAAACGGAGCAAGGTGATAAGAGTTTTGTTTCTTAATGTCCCTTTATTTTTGAGATTGAAAATGTTGCTTTCTTTCTAAGGGAATCCCAATTTACAAAAATTAAATTGAAACCAAGGTAATTTGGGATCATAAAAACTGGGCCAGATGCCTTCCTGAAGGTTTTTATTATAGAAATATCTTGGTGAGCAGATGGGCTCATTTGGAAATTTTTGAACAGCTCAATTCTGAGGGTCACTTATGAGAATCAGAAAGAGGCCTTAGCATTTGGGTAAACTCAAATATGCAGTTTTGAGTTGCAAAATATGCAAAAAAATTATTTTTCGTCTTCACAGATTTGCACCTTTCCTATACCTTGAGATAAATATTTTACCTTTTCCCTTAGATGTTGACAAAGCACAGTTTGTGAAGATGGCTAGTTAAAAATGTTTTGCTTTAGAGGCAAGTTATTTTAAGATTATGATTCCTTATTTCTGGATCACTTTGCGCACGCTACCCTTCCTAATTGCTGGATGTGTCAGTAGCAACTTTTGCCAGAGTATGTTCACAACTCTCTTACTTTGTAGCTTTATCATAGGATATTTCATTGTGGATTAGTAGTTGAAAGCATTTAAATATGTTTGCAATGGCAGCTTTCTTAAATTATAGAAAGGTCCCTTCTCTGCCTGCTTTGAGTATATAGATTTTGAATGTAAACTGAATGGTAAATGACAATATTAAGTCAAATAAGCTGGTTAAAACTGATTAGTAAAGACTAAATGACTCAGCGAAGGAGGCCCTTTACTACAGTTCTATTGTTAAAACAATCTGTGCAGATTAATAAGTACTAAATAAACACTATGTCTCTGTGACTAGAAATGGGTGTCCCATTGAAGCAACTCTTTTCTGCAGTGCATAGGGAGAATTGATATTTTGCTAGTCACACACTCCACGTAAGTGTAGGCAATTTAATAGACACTCTGGGAGTATGGCCTTACAGCCTTATGCAGAAGGTAAAAACTTGGTATTCTCTCAGAGAAAAAGTAACTTTGCAATGCACATAGTATAGGTAAAATGGTTGCAAATTATAGTGCTTTCACTTAACATTAAGCTGTTACGTTTTTAATGACCAATCAGTGAAAGGCAACTTCGTGTTGCCCCCAGTTTCTCAGTTCTAATGATTAGAAAGGAAATCTTTGGGGTGGGAAAATGTCTTGACTGCAAACCATGCATTAAATTAGCATTTTGATTAGCTAGGTAGAGTTGGAAATGATGTACATTCTCTAATTAAACCTAGGTTGGAACATTTTTGGTTAGAAAAAGGCAGTGAATTGTTTGTATATTTCCTGTTCTCACAGCTGCAGTAGAATGTTTTTCATTGCTGACCTATTCTGACCTATTCCATTTCTCTTTCATAAAATCATAGGATTTTAGAGTTGGATGGAATTTAGTTAATACAGTATCTTCATTCTACAAATGAGGAAGCTGAACTTCAGAAGTCGCTGAACTTGCTGATAGTCAAGTTGGGATAAAAATTCTGGGTTCTAACACCCAATCCATTTTTCTTTTTGCTGAACCACATTTCCACTGAGAAGTTATGTTCAAAAATATATTGAAGGGTAAGACATCCAGAATGGTAAAGTAAGGGACTTGGTAGACCCTCTCCCCAGCAAAGCAACAACTTAACTGGTTAAAATTATTTTTTAAAAGAACAGTCACTTAAAGTATCTAGAAATTGTCCAAAGTGCATATATCAAATGGAGAAACATTCATTTAAGAAACCTATTAAATCTCAGTAAGAACAGCAGGAGTCCATGGCATTTAAGGAATTACGTGCATGCTCTCCACACCCCCAGGTCTGTGTTATAGAAGCTCTATCCTGGGTGCTCTATTCTGGTTAGGTGTAGTAAGATATTGGGAGAAGGTAAGTCTCCCTCTTTCCCCAGCTCCTACTCTGGGCCTGTGGTTTCACCTTGGCAAGATAGCTGCCAGCATTTCTCATCTCCCCAACCCTATGTTGCAAAAACTTTAACAAGCAGGCACAGCCAAGAGGACTGGAGATCCCTTCCCTTCCACAATCCAGCCCCCACTCTTAGGGTGGAAGCACTACTCCATGCACAGGCTGAGAATACTGGGGCTGTGAATTTTTCCACCCTAGCTAACTCAAAAGTTTGGAGATTTCACCCAAGGAAAGGAAAACCAAGAATACCAGGAACTGCCACCATGCCGTGGTGCCCACTCATAGAATGGTGGTTTCATTCTGGGCCCTGTGCCCCCAGCTGTAGTTCAGTAATGCAGAGGTTCTTTCCAAAGGGGAAGGCATAGAAACAGAGCTTGGAGAACTCCATCCCTAAGGACATTGTCAAAAACAATGTGAATCTTGGTGGAGAGCAATTAGGAGAAGCTGGTGCAAGCAAAGCAGCAGAGCACCCAAAGTTTACTAGTAAGAGGGAGCCCAGACGAACCCTCCTGGGAGCACAGTCAACCTTGGAGATTGAAAATGCTGTGTGCGTGTGCTGGGCTTCACCCACTCAGGGCAATCAGAGCAGAATGTGGGACAGACTTAAAAGCATTTCCCAGTATGTGCAGACTCATCAATACATGGCAACACCTTCCCTGGCACAAGGAACCTGACCAAATACTGACTGAATAATAAGTTTCTCTAACCCAAAGGTAACTCCTAAGAACTCAGTCTTAAAAATAAAAACACACTCATCCTTGAAAATCTGGAAGAACATGTCTATTCCATGGATGTGCCTTCTCAGAACAGAGAAGGAACCTCCAAGCTCCTAGTCCCTGGCTGAACATGGGTCAAAACTAACCTCTCTGAACTGTGATAGCAGCTTCCAAGCACACACACACATCCAGTGTTAAAGGGTAAAAATATCACTGACCAGTAATTGCTTTATGCTGACCCAGGGGCAACCTTTAGTTAGCTAGACTGAAAGAGAGAGAACATCAGGCTGCGCACTGTTACAGAGAAAATAAGCAAATAACGATCCCCCATAGGAAGAGGATCATTATCCAGAGTTACAATACTATATAAAATATCCAGTTTATAACAAAAATATTTATAAAACATGCAAAGAACCAAGAAAGTCACCCATACACAGTGGGGTGGGAGGAACAGGCAATAAACATTGCCTTAAAAGAAGCCCAGATGGTGAATGTAGCAGACAAAGATTTGTCAATAAGGAAATAGAAATTATTTTTAAAAATAATGAACCAAATGAAAATCCTGGAGTTGAAGAGTCTAATAAATGAAATGGAAAATTTACTAGAGGAGCTCAATAGTATATTTGAGGTGACTGAGGAAAGAATCAGTGAACTTGAAGATAGATCAATAGAAATTGCACAATCTGAAGACCAGAGAGAAAAAGTAATGAAGAAAAATAACTTCAGAGAAATGTGGGACACCATTAAACATACCAACATATGCATAATGAAAGTACCAGAGGAGAGGAATGGAGCAGAAAAAAATGTTGAAGAAGATGGATGGAAATGCCTGAATTTGATGAAAAATATAAATCTACACATCAGAGAAGCCCAACAAACACCAAGTAGGATAAACTCCCAGTATTGTGTCTGGGTGTGTAGAGCTCCACACACAAACACATGTTCGTCAAATGTTGAAAGCCAAAGATGAGAAAAATCATGAAAGCAGTAAGAGAAAAATGACTTATCACATACAAGGAAACCCCAACATGATTAGCTGGTGAAACTTCATTCAAAAATCAAGGTGAAATAAAGATGTTACCAGATAAATAAAAAGAATGTCCATTGCTAGCAGACCTATATTATAAGAAACACAAAGGAAATTATTCAAACATAAAGCAAGTGACAAAGGACAGTAATTCAAATCCACATAAAAAAACAAAGCACCAATAAAGATACTCATACAGGTACTTGTAAAAGACAGTATAATTGTATGTTTCTTCTTTCTTCTCTTAAGAGACAAATCTCTTAACTTAGAAAGCAACCACATGAAACTATATGTATTATTCTTCTGTTGGAGGTGGAAATAAAGCTGTCTTGAAGTAAGGAAATGATATCAGATGATATTTAGAATCTACAAGAACAAATGAAGAGAGCCAAAAATGATACATAAGATGGTTAATATAACAAATTTTGAATATACACCTGCCCTCCTCTTAGCTGTTTTAAAAGATATAAGATCATATAAAGTAATAATTATAACTATTGTTTAATTTACAGCATATGGATCTAATATATATATATAATAATACAAAAAGGCTGGGATGGAAAGGACTATATAGGAATAAATGTTCTATATTATATATTTCACTGGAACTTATCTATAATATGAAATAAATTCTGGTAAGTTAGGATGTATATTGTAAGCCCTAGAACTACCACCAAAAAAAATAACTTTAAAATATACTTAAAATATGGAAGGGATCATGATGTTACACTGGAACATATCCACTTAATACAAAAGAAGGCAATAATGAAGGAATGGGGAAAAAAGACATGAGACATACAGGAAAAAATCAAAATGGGAGAAATATGCCCAGTTATATCAATAACAACATTAAATACGAATTAGTTAAATCAAAAGGCAGGGATTGTCAGGTTGAATAAAAAATCAAGACACAAATTGATTCAACAGATATGCTGTCTATAGGAGAAGCACTTCATAGTCAAAGTAAGTTGAAAGTAAAAGGATGGAAAAAATATATATACACCATACAAGCACAAACCACAAAACTGTTGGAATGTTGATACTAATATCAGACAAATTTAACTTTAAAACAAATAAGTATTACAAAAGATAAAAAGGGACATTTCATAATGATTAAAGATTCACTCAGGAAGATACAATGATTTAAAACATATATGCATTTAAGAAGCCCTCAAAATAGATGAATCAGAGTCTGGCAGAAATAAGAGAAACAATTCAACAATAACAGTGGGAGATTTCAAGACCCACTTAATAATGAATAGGACAACTAGACATAAGATCAACAAAGGAATAGAAGATTTGAACAGCAAAATACACATTCTGCTCAAGTGCATAGGAACATTCTTCATAGGCCATATGCTGGGCCATAAATTTCAATAAATAGAAAGACTGAAATCATACAAAGAAAGTACTCTGACCACAATATATTAGAAATCAGTAATAAGGGAGAAAAGCTTGGGGACTTCAGAAAGAAATTAGGCACTTTAAATGTGTCAAAATTCACAAGGGAAATTAGAAAATACTTTGAGATGAATGAAAATGAAAACAACAAAGACATGGGATGCAGCTAAAATTGACATTAGAGGGAAATGTATAGCTGGAAATACCTATATTTAAAAAGAAGGAACATCTCAAATCAATAACCTAAACTTCTGCCTGAAACTAGAAAAAAGAGAAACTGAACCCAAAGCAGGCAGAAGAAAAAAATATATTAGAGCAAAAATTAGTGAAATAGAGAATATAAAATTAATAGGGAAAATTAACATCACGGGTTGGTTCTTTGGAAAGATGGACAAAATCATTAACTTTTAACTAGATGGAGCACTAGCAAAATAGTGAAGACTCAAATTACTAAAAGAATAAAAGAGTATCACTACTGATCTTACAGAAACGTAAAAAAAAACAAACTAAAGACTATGAACAACTGTATGCCAACAAATTAGATAACTTAGATGAAATGGGCAAATTAGAAAGATACAAACTTCTGAAACTGGCTTAAGAAGAAATAGCCAAGTTGAGTACATCTTTAAAAAGTAAAGAAATTAAATTACTGATCCAAAAACTACACGCAAATTTTTCTTTTTCACCAAACATTTTAAAAGAATTGTTTTAGCAGACATTTAAAGAAGGATTAATACCAATACTTCATAAATTTTTCCCAAAAATTAGAAGAGGAGGGAATTATTCCAAACTCATTCTATGAGACCAGTATCATCGTGATCCAAAACAAAAGACATCACAAGAAAACTACAGAGCAGTATCTCTTATGTGTATAGATGCAGAAATCCTCAACAAAATGCTAGTTAACAATCCAGCAACTTTTCAAAAGGATTATACAGCATAGCCAAGTGAGATTTATCCCAGGAATCCAAAATTAATGTAACATCCAAAAATCAATGTAATACACTATAGTAATAGAATAATGGGTAAAAACCATATGATCATTTCATCAGATGCATAAAAAACATTTGAGAAAATTCAGTGCCCTTTCCATGATAAAAAATGCTTAATAAACTAGGAGTACAAGGAAACTTCCTTAACCTGATAAAGGCCATCTATGAAAAACTCAGTTAACATCATACTTAGTACTGAAAGACCGAATGCTGTCCTCCTAACTGGGAATGAGACAAGAATGTTTGGTGTTACTATTCTGTTCGCTATTATACTAGAGGTTCTAGCCAGGGCAAATAGGTGATAAAAAAAAAGTTGGAGGACTCTAACTTCCAAATTGTAAAACTTACCCCAAAGCTACAGTAATCAAGATGTGTATGATACTGGCATAAAGATAGAAATATAAATCAGTGGAATAGAACTGAGAGTCCAGAAATAAACCATTAGGTTTATGGCCAATTGATTTCTGACAAAGTGTGCCAAGATGATTTAATGGGGAGTGAACATTCTTTTCAACAAATGGTGCTTTGACAACTGGATATCCATGTGCAAAACAATGAAGGTAAACTCCTTTATACCATATATAAAAATTAAGTCAAAATAGATCATAAACCTAAATTTAAGAGGTAAAACTATAAAACTCTTAGAAAGAAAGCAGTAAATCTTCATGACCTTGGGTTAGGCAATGGTTTCTTAGATGTGACATCAGCACAAGCAACACAAGAGAAAATAAATTGAGCATCATCAAATCAACAACTCAACAACTTTTGTGCTTCAGATGATACCATCAAGAAAGTTAAAAGACCCTTAGAATGGCAGAAAATATTTGTACATCATATCAAATAAGGAACTGTATCCAGAATATATAAATATGTAATTACAGCTCAATAATTTAAAAAATCTAATAACCCTATTAAAAATGGGCAGAAGATCTGAATAGAAATTTTCCAAAGAAGATGCACAGATGTCCAATAAGCACATGAAAAGGTGCTCAATATCATTAGCCATTAGGGAAATGCATATCAAAACCACAAATAGATAACACTTAACACTCATTAGGATGACTATAATCAAAAAGATAGAAAATAAGAATGTTGACAAGGATGTGGAGAAATTAGAACTCTCATACATTGCTAGTAGGAATGTAAAATGGTGCAGCTGCTTTGGAAAACAGTCTGACAGTTCCTCAAAAACTTAAACATAGAGTTACCATATGACCCAGAAATTCTACTCTTAGATATAATACCCAAGAGAACTGAAAACATATGTCCACACAACAACTTACACTTAAGCTTTCATAGTAACATCATTCCTAATACCCCACAGATGTAAACAACTCAAATGGACATCAACTGATGAATGGATAAATCTTTTATATCCATAACCATGGAATATTATTTGACACTAAGAAAGAACAAAGAACTAATCCATGTTACATATGGATGCTTCCCACATATTGTATGCATCCATTTTAGAACATACAAATCTATAGAGATAGAAGGTAGATTAGTGGTTGCCTAGAGATAGGAGTGTGTTGTGGGTGTTGCAGGGGGATGGGAAGTTACTGCTAATGGGTATAGGGTAAGTATATTGACTATAGCCTGTGTTGTGTGGTTCATGACACAAAATGTGTTTTGTACATATGCTGACATTGTAGTATGTTGCTAGTATTTTGCTTCTGTATTCCAAGTCATGCCATTGAAGTAAGGAATCAGTGTCCTCAAGCAGTTTTTCTTCTGGTTTTGATTATAAAAGTCTTCATTTACCACACTTAAAACATTTTTAATGATGATGATAAGAAAAAAAAAAACACCTCTACAGATGCTGCCTTTAACTGTAGTCATGAAACGTGAAGAACAAACCTTCCACTGGTAAGATTAGATGCCAATTTGTCTATATAAAGAAAAGCCACTGCATAAATTAGAAGCTGCAAGTTTATAAATAGGATGCAATTATAATTTTATTATTAAATTAATTATTTCATAGTTGTATAGATTATCAGAATTGGAAGAAATATCAGGTGGTTTAATCCAGGTATCAGCAAACTCTTTCTGTAAGAAGAATATCTAAATACTCCACAGTCCTGAAAGTTTCTGATTTTCCCCATGTTTGGCTCCCTTTATTTGTAAGTTCCCTGGCCATGCATGTTCCCCCTTCTGTTTATTTTTCTTTTAATGTAACACCTATCACTCATTTACACACCAATAAATATCTAGCACTAAAACAATGAACTATTAGCTAACTTCACAGTGGTCAGGAATTCTCAGAAATACGTGAAATTCATAAAAAATTCTTAAGTCCCATTTCACTTTCCTATCCACCAACCATATTCATTAACATGAAAATCAGTTACTTATCCTTTCTTTCATCTCACTTTAACCTACTGATAGTCGGGGAGTGGCAAAATGACTAAACGTTTAAAATACAAAGGAAGAAGAAAGTTTAAACATTAATAATCTGGGAATCAAATTTTCAGTTATAGTATAATTAGGAATTAGCTAAATGAAACCTTGGTTGAACCCAGTTGTTCTCCCAGCTGACTTCCCCTCCTGATAAAACTCCTGTTAATCTTTTCTTAAGCAGAGAACTCAAGAGAAAATGAAATAAAACAGATTTCTAGATTTGTTGCCGAGTGTCCTTTTCAAAAATAATATTTCAGTTCAACAATTTTGTTTCCCTAAGTTCTTGCCATTTCTCATGATCTGTCTGAGTTTAGGAAGAAGAAAAAAATGACAAGTATAATAATATAATCAAGTGAAGCCTTCATGGTAATTTCAAATGATCCTGCTATAAGGTCTCAGAGATACTAACACTCTTCATATTTTAAGATCGCATGGAGTGTATTAGTGTATCATTTAACCTCTAGCTCAGACTACTACTTGTTTGTGTGGTCTCTGCATCCATTTTGTAGCCATTTTAATTTAAAATTTGAAATTACAGTTAATGTTCTAAGATGGATGATTAACATGACCAGCTCCAACAAGTATGGTAGAGATTTCCAATGAACTCTTTCTGGTTAACAATGAAGAGTTTTAGGCTCTGGTAAATATGTTTGTGTGAAAGATTTCATAGTAATATCACTCACTCAATAAATACTATGGGGGGAAAGATGTGAAACTGTGAGGAAGACACAGAGAGAACATGGCCATGTGATGGATGACAAGCACAGATTGGGGTGATGATGGCATTTATAAGCCAAGGAATGCCTAGGGCCAGCAGCAGCTGGAAGAAGCAAGAAAGAATCCTCCCCTAGAGGTTTTGGAAGGACTATGATCCTGCTAACACCTTGGTTTTAGACTTCTAGCCTCCAGAACCATGATGAATTGGAGGTCCAGAGTCAGCCATCTGACACTAAGCAGGACTAGGATCTGCTCCACGTCTCAGCTAACCAATGGATCTTCAATTATGTTGGAGTCAAGGAGTAGTTCTCAACTCCTTCAACCATGATTACATATCTGAAGAGCTTACGCCTAATGGGTGAGAATTTCCAAGAATGGGGTCAGGGTATGAGCAGAAACCACTTGAAGATTCTATTTTTGGTCCATTCAGAGAGCATCATACTGCAAAGCTGACTAGGATGCATAATGAATATAGTAAGAGACTATCAATTAAAATGTGCAATTTAATGTCTTGTGTTTTATTTCATTTAATTTTTTAATCCAATCACTGGTCTATACAGTTTAACTGTCCTAAGACAATAAAGCTCAAAACAAAACAAAACAAAAGCCCAGGCTTTCCAGATGTTAGTTTAAATCTGTTTTAACAATTTCTCTTACTAAGGCCATGTGAGAACTGCTTTTTCATATCTGGTCTTGTAGGGTCTTAATGCCTGGTCTAAGAATTTACAAGGATTCATCACATTATGTGCTTGTGGAAGATAAAGAATTTATAAAAAGATTTATATTTGTCAATTAGCCTAATTAATCCCAATTGGCCTCTTCTATGTTCAGGTTTCAATATGGCTTTGCTAACTAAGCATATGGGAGTTGTTTCTAAGAGTCAGGGTGAGACTTCTGAGCAGTCATTTATAAATCAGGAGCTAAATTAACAAAATTAAATTATGAAAAAATTCAATTGAAAAGTACAATATATTTGCTTTTATCAACTTTCTGAGTCAGGAATAACTGATATACATACATAATAAATTGTTTCAGTCAATAAATATTTTGAACACTATATAAATTACTTTCTGAAGTATGAAAACTGATATGGAACAGATCCTCAAAGACTACATTCCCATTTTTTCCTTTCTATCTGTGCCTTACTTGTGGATTGGCAGCAATGTATTTACTTTTAAGAGAATTCTATCCTTTGGAAAACCTGGAGGCACAGCTCACTACTGATTAGAAACAATTAACTTATTTCTGTTAAAAATCCATTAGACTAACAAAAGAAACCTGGAGAAGAGCAATGCAGAAATCAATATATCAACAAAGTAAGACATACTAATCTAAGGGAGTGACAACAATGCTTGTTCACAAAGCAGTAATGTGTGTGTGTGTGTGTGTGTGTGTGTGTATAAACTTACTGACCATATATGTCTTTATTCAAAAAAAAAAAAAAAAAAGAACCAGGCTTATAAAGTCAAAGTGTGGCAGTCTAATTGTGTCCAAATATCAATGAATGGTAAATGTGAAAGCATAGGGATGAGTTCCATTAAAAATAAAAAAAGAGCAGGAAATAAAATCAGTACTCAAAATTACAATTTCTTGACAACAGTGTCATTCAATTAATCACACTTTGAGACTTCTTTATTTATATAAAATGGGAGTTTTCACTCATATAAACTAATGAGATTAAGCTCTAGAATGATGTTTTGAAGAAGGTGGTAGAATCTCTGTCCCTAGAGATTTTAAAGAATTGAACTGACATCTGTCTCATCTAAATTAAGTACCTTAGGACATTTGACTCTACATCACAGAATTTTATGAGTTGTCTTTCTTGAATTTACTTTCATATTAAAAATTTACTCTTGAAAATAGATGATAAAGTCCATTAAAGTTTAACAAACAAGTTTGTTTTGAGTGAAGGAATATCTATTCCTGGGAGAGGAAATACTGCTTCTGAAGGCAAATCTCTCCTTAGGATCTTAGAAGTATCAGTCATCAGGGAAATTTGTTTGTTTTTTACAAATGGCACCAGAAACCAGCTTGTGACAAAAGACATTCTGATAACTCACTTATATGAATGTCTGTATGTAGAAATATTTGAATTCCAGGCTTCCTTTTCTTCTTTGTGCCGAAAGACAGTTTCTTTGACTTTTAAGAAAGACTGCTTTTGCTAGTGTTTGCACGCTAGATACTGCTTTTGTTAGTTATAATGCACTTCCATTAGTCATATAAATTTTTGTGATGATAGTGTTAATAAAAATTTTATGCATTTAAGGAATATAACATGTTTTGATACACATATACATTGTGAAACAATAACTATAGTCAAGCTAATTAACATATCCATCTCCTCACAGTCACTTTTGTGTGTGTGTGGTGAGAGCATCTGAAATTTACTCTCTTAGCAAATTTCCAATATACAGTATGATATTAACTATAGTCACCATCCTGTACATCTCTACAGTGTGTTCATCCTACATAACTGCAAGTTTGTACCCTTTAACCAACATCTCCACATTTCTCCCACTTCCCCACTCCTGTTAACCATATTCTACTCTCTGTTTGTATGAATTTCACTTTTTTAGGTTCCACATGAGTGAGATAATGTGGTAATTTTCTTTCTGTATTTGGGTTATTTTATTTATAATTACCTCCAGTTTCATCCATGATGTTGCAAATGGCAGGATCTTCTTTTTTAAGACTGAATAATGCTCATGTGTGTATGTGTGGTGTGTGTGAGCACATACATATACATCAAAATTTCTTCATTCATCAATCAATTGACACTTATGTTTTTCCATAACTTGACTATTAGGAAAATGCTACAGTGAACAATGGGAGTACAGATATCTAGTCGAAATACTGATTTCATTTTCTTTGTCTATGTAGTCAGAAGAGGGATTGCTGGATCATATAGTAGTTCTATTTTTAACTCCACACTATTTTCTGTAGTGGCTGCACCAATTTACATTCCCACCAACAATGTACAGGGTTCCCTTTTCTCCGCATCCTCTGTAACATTTCTTATCATGTCTTTTTGATGATAGCCACCCTAAAATGTGTGAGGTGATATCTCACTTTGGTTTTGATTTGCATTTTCCTATAATTAGTGATGTTGAGCTCCTATTCATATACCTGTTGGCTATTTGTATGTCTTTGGAAAAATGACTACTCAAGTCCCTTCCCTTTTTAAAATCAGGTTCCTTGGGGTTTTATGTTTTATTTTGTTTAAACATTGAGCTCCTTATATATTTTGAATATTAACCCCTTATCAAATATATGGCCTGCAAATACTTTCTTCCAATCTGTAGGCTACTTTTTCATTTTGTTGACTGTTTCCTTTGCTGAGCAAAAGATCATTAGTTTCATGTAGTCCCACTTGTTTATTTTTCTTTTGTTGCCTAAACTTTTGGTGTCATAGCTAAAAAATTATTGCCATGACCAACAACCTTATGTTATCTTTAAGAGTTTTATAATTTCAAGTCTTAGATTTAAATATTTAATCCATTTTGAATTTATCATTGTGCACAGTGTAAGATATGGGTCCAATTTCATTCTTTTGCATGTGGCTATTCACTTTCCCTAGAACCAGTTATTAAAGGGACTATCCTTTCCCTACTGTGTATTCTTAGCACCCTATTGAAAATTAGTTGACCACGTATGCTTGGGTTTATTTTTGGGCTGTCTGTTCCATTCCATTAGTATATGTGTCTGTTTTTATACCAGTACCATGCTATTTTGATTACTATAGATTTGTAATGTAATTTGAAATCAGGAAGTGTGATGCCTCCAACTTTATTCTTCTTTCTCCTTTCTTTGGCTATTTGGGGTCTTGTGTGGTTCCATACAAGTTTTATTTATTTTTTTAAAGGAGCAAAGAGAGATTTGTTGTTAATAAATAAATATTTTTAATGTTATCTATTTATCAACTTGCTCCCCTAAAATGACTTCATGCCCACGTGAGTTTCTTTTTTTTTTAATTTTTTCAATATATTTCTACTGAGGTACAGTCAGTTTACAATGTTGTGTCAATTTCTGGTGTACAGCACATTTCAGTCACATAGAAACATATATACATTCGTTCTCATATCCTTCACCATAGGTTACAAAATATGGAATATGGTTCCCTATGCTATACAGTATAAACTAGTTGTTTATCTATTTTATATATATTAGTTAGTATCTGCAAATCTCAAAGTCCCTATTTATCCCTTCTGATCCCCTTCCCTCCACCTGGTAACCACAAGTTTCTCTTCTATGTGAGTCAGTGTCTGTTTTGAAAATAAGTTCGTCTTTTTTTTTTTTTAGATTCCACATATAAGTGATATCATGTGTTATTTTTTCTATCTCTTTCTGGCTTACTTCACTTAGAATGACATTCTCCAGTTTCATCCATGTTGCTGCAAATGGCATTATTATTTTTTATGGCTGAGTAGTATCCCATTGTATATATATATACCACCTCTTCTTTATCCAGTCAACTGTTGATGGACATTTAGGTTGTTTCCATGTCTTGGCTATTGTAAATAGTGCTGCTATGAACATTGGGATGCGTGTGTCTTTTAGAATTAAGGTTCCCTCTGGATATATGCCCAGGAGTGGGATTGCTGAATCATAGAGTAAGTCTATTTTTAATTTTTTGAGGAATCTACATACTTCTTTCCATAACGACTACACCAAACTACATTCTCACCAACAGTGCAGGAGGGTTCCATTTTCTCCACAGCCTCTTCAGCTTTTAACGCTTGTGGACTTTTAAATGATGGCCATTCTGACTGGTGATAACTCATTGTAGTTTTGATTTGCATTTCTCTGATAATTAGTGATATTGAGCATTTTTTCATATGCCTATTGGCCATTTGTATTCATTGGAGAACTGCTTGTTTAGGTCTTCTGCCCATTTTTGGATTGGGTTGTTTGTTTATTTCTTATTATGTTGCATGAGCTGCTTATATATTCTGGAAGTTAAACCCTTGTCAGTCTCATCTTTTGCAAATATTTTTTCCCATTCCATAGGTTGTCATTTTGTTTTACTTATGGTTTCCTTTGCTGTGCAGAGGCTTGTAAGTTTAATTAGGTCTCATTTGTTTATTCTTGCTTTTATTTCTATTGCTTGTGTAGACTGCCCTAGAAGAATATTTTTGAGATGTATGTCAGATAATGTTTTGCCTATGTTTTCTTCTAGGAGGTTTACTGTGTCTTGTCTTACATTTAAGTCTTTGATCCATTTTGAATTTATTTTTGTGTATGGTGTAAGGGAGTGTTCTAGTTCATTGATTTACATGCTGCTGTCCAGTTTTCCCAACACCATTTGTTGAAAAGACTGTCTTTATTCCATTGCATGTTCTTGCCTCCTTTGTCAAAGATTAGCTTACCAAAAGTTTGTGGGTTCATGTCTGGGCTCTCTATTCTGTTCCATTGGTCCATATGTCTGTTTTTGTACCAATACCATGCTGTCTTGATGACTGTAGCTCTATGGTCATCTTTAATTTCCTTACTCAGTGTTTTGTAGTTCTCCTCATATAAGTTTTTCACTTCCTTCATTAGATTTATTCCTAAGTATTTTATTATTTTGAATGCAGTGTTAAAAGGGATTGGTTTATTTTACTTTCATTTTCTGATATTTCATTGTTAGTGTAACATAATGCCACTGATTTCTGTATGTTAATCTGGTAACCTGCTACCTTACCAAATTCTTTTATCAGCTCTAGTAGTTTCTGTGTGGAGCCTTTAGTGTTTTCTATATATAGTATCATGTCATCCACATATAATTATAATTTTACTTCTTCTCTTCCAATTTGGATCCTTTTAATTTCTTTTTCTTCTCCAATTGCTATGACTAACACTTCCAATACTATATTGAATAGAAGTGGTGAAAGTGGGCATCCTTTTCTTGTTCCAGATTTTAATAGAAAGGCTTTTAGCTTTTCACCATTGAGTATTATGCTGGCTGTAGGTTTGTCATAAATAGTTTTTATTACATTGAGATATGTTTCCTCTATACCCACTTTTGTAAGAGTTTTTATCATAAATGGGTGTTGAATTTTACCAAATGCGTTTTCTGCATCTATTGAGATGATCATGTGAATTTTGTCCTTTCTCCAGTTGATGTCGTGTATCATGTTGATTGATTTGTGTATGTTGAAAGATACTTGTGTCTCTGGGATGAACCTCACTTGATCATGGTGTATGATCTTTTTATGTGTTGTTGGACTCTGTTTGCTAATATTTTGTTGAGGATTTTTGCATCTATATTCATCAACGATATTGGCCTATAGTTTTCTTGTGTTGTCTTTTTCTGACTTTGATATCAGTGTGATGCTGGCCTCATGAATTTGGAAGTATTCCCTTCACTATTTTTTGGAAGAGTTTAAGAAGAATTGGTATTAATTCTTCCTTGAATGTTTATTAGAATTCAGCTGTGAAGCCATCTGGTCCTAGACTTTTCTTTTGGGAGGTTTTTGATTACTACTTCAATCTCTTTATTTGTTATTGGTCAGTTTGAGACTTTCTGTTTCTTCTTGATTCAGTCTTGGTAAGTTATATATTTCTAGAAACTTATCTATTTCTTCTAGGTTATCCAATTTGTTGGTATATAATGTTTCATAATACTACCTATGATCCTTTTTATTCCTGAGACATCTGTTGTAATACCTTTTCATTCATGCGTAATTTTGCTTGTTTGAGTATTCTCTGTTACTCCTTAGTCTAGCTAAATGTTTGTTGATTTTATTTTCTCAAATAACCAATTCTTAGTCTTCTTGACTTTTTTTATTGTTTTTCCATTCTCTGTTTGATTTAGTCTGCTGTAATCTTTATTTCCTTCCGTCTTCAACTTTAACATAATTCTTCTTTTTCTGGTTTCCTGAAGTGTAAAGCTAGGTTGATTATTTGATATCTTTCTTCTTTTTTAATGTAGGCATTTATCACTATAAAATTCCCTCTTTCTACTGCTTTTGCTGCATCCCATATATTTTGTTATGCTGTATTTACATTGTTGTTTGTCTCAAGATCTTTTGTAACATTTTGATTTCCTATTTGGCCCAGTGGTTGTTCAAGAGTATGTTATTTGGTTTCCAAATATTTGTGGGTTTTTTTCCATTTTCTTGCTGTTATTGATTTCTGATTTCATTCTATTGTGCTTGCAAATGATATTTGGTATGACTTCAGTCTTCTTAAATTTATGAAGACTTGTTTTGTGACATAACATGTCATCTCCTGGAGATGTTCCATGTGTGCTTGAGAAGAATGTGTGTTCTTTTGCTTTTGGGTAGAAAGTTCTGTATATGTCTGTTAGCTCTTTTTGGCCTATAATGATGTTCAAGTTAGCTATTTCTTTATTGATTTTCTATCTGGATGTTTTATTCATTATTTAATGTGGGGTATTGAAATCCCCCAGTATAATTATATTGCTCTCAATTTATCTTTTCAGGTCTGTCAGTACTTGCCTTATATACTTAGGTGCTCTGATGTTGGATGTATATTTACCTGTGATACATCTTCCTTTTGAATTGACCCTTTTATCAGTATATGTTGACCTTTGTCTCTGCAACAGTTTCTGACTTAAAATCTACTTTGTATGATGTAATTATAGCCACTCCTACTCTCTTTTGCTTACCATTTTGTAGGAATAATTTTTTCCTTCCTTTTACTTTCAGCCTATATGTGTTCTTGAATCTAAAATGAGTTTCTTGTAGACACCATACAGTTGGATCTTATTTTTTTTATCCATTTACCCACTCTGTATATTTTTATTGGGGATTTTAGTCCATTTATATTTAAAGTAATTGTTTATAGGGAAGGATTTACTATTGCCATTTTGTTAGCTATTTTCTGTTTGTCTTTAATCCCTCTTTCTTCTTTCTTGCTGTCTTCTTTTGTGTTTGTTTTGTTTTATTGTTGTTTTTTGTTTTTGTTTTTGTCTTGATAGGTTTTGATTTCTTTTTCTTTTTCTTTGTGTAACTTCTATAGGTATTTTCTTCATGGTTTCCAAGGGGCAGAAATATAAATTTTAATTATTCATGACACTTAGAAACATTTATCTATAATTGTATTTCTGTTCCAGAAACTGCTTTAGCAGGGGCAAAGGAGGGAAGGATTGGGAACTCTGTTGCTTGGGGAGGTGTAGGGGAGTGTACAGGTTATCTTTTCTGACTGCTCTGTTTTCAGTACATTACTTTTAACTTGGATGTCATATCGCCAAATTTCAAGGGAACCAAAGGCACAATCTAATGGGAAATAAGTGTAAACCTGGGGAGGCTGATAAATAATTATTCTATTCATCTTCCTATTTGAGATTTTTAAGCAATTTCAAAAGGTTACCCAGTCTAATTTTCTTTCATCTTGCCAGTAAGAAAACATGTAGAAGTTGATTAATTGAGTGTCTCCAAGTCATACTGGAAAGTGGGAAGTCTAGATCAGAGGTTCTCAGAATGTTGTCTGGGGTTTCCTGAGGGTCTTTCAGAGTGTATGAAGTCAAAAGTGTTTGCATAATTATACTAAGTAGTTATTTGCTTTTTTTCACTCTCATGCTTTCATAAGTATAGTGTTTTCTAGGGACTATATGATATATCATTGTTCTGACAAATATGTGTGTGTGTGTGTGTTCTTGTGTTTTCTAGAATTTCCTAAGATAGTAGGTTTAGGGTATAAATATGGTTATGTTCACATATTACTTTATTTTCATTACTTCTGCTCTTTTCTTACTATTTATCTATGATTATACCTTCAGTAATCTCTGTAATCTCTTTCTTATCTACCAAACCAGTATTGTAAAATTCTAGAGTTTCCCTAGTGCCTTTGTGGAAACAAGAAGTAAGTACACTTAATTGTTCTTGTTTTGCAAGTATGATTTTTCAAAATTTTTCAAAAACTTCAGAATTTTTACATTTTATCTGAAACTTATTATATAATTAATATTTATATTATTATAAAGTTATATTTATATTTTTCTTATTCTTTGAGAGATCATTGGCTTATAACTGGGAGACTAGAAAAATCACTTTCACAATCCGTAGTTGCTACAATCATTTCTAAAGAGGCTGAAAATCATTTTCATTTTGAAAATGACATCACAATAGACTTCTTTGACTCAAAGTAGGAAGGACTATTCTCCAAATAAACTAGACAAAACTGTAAATTAAAATATGATGAAAACAATTTCTCTCAGCTATATAGATGTTGATGATTTACCCTATTGTGTCTTGTGTGACAGATCATTTTCAGATAGTATTACGGTACCAGCTAAGTATGGTACACAGCAAAGGCAGTGATAAGAGGGAAGTTTATAGCGATACAGGCCTTCTTCAAAAAAGAAGAACAATCTCAAATAAACAATTTAACCCACCAACTGAAAGAACTAGAAAAAGAAGAACAAAAAGTCCCAAAAGGCAGCAGAAGGAAGGAAATTATGAAGATCAGGGAGGAAATAAATGAAATAGAGATTTAAAAAAAAACCATAGAAAAATCAATCAAACCAAAAGCTGGTTTTTTGAAAAAGTAAATAAAATTGTCAAACCTCTGGCCAAACTCACAAAGAAGAAAAAAGAGCACAAATATTCAAAATAAGAAAGGAAAATGGAGAAATTACAACAAGTAAAATAGAAATACAGAATATCACATGAGAATATTATGAAAAACTATATGGAACCAAATTGGATAACCTAGAGGAGATGGACAAGTTTCTGGAAACATACAGTCCACCAAGACTGAATCAAGAAGAAACTGGCCACTTGAACAAACTGATCACTAGATATGAAATAGAAATAGCAATAAAAACCTCCCTAGAAATAAAAGTCCAGGACCAGACGGCGTCACTGGAGAATTCTACCAAACATACAAAGAAGAACTCATACCAGTCCTTCTCAAACTCATCCAGATGACTGAAAATTAAGGAATAATCCCAAACTCATTCTGTGAAGCCACCATCACCCTGATACCAAGACCAGACAAAGACACTACCAAAAAGAGAATTATAGGCCAATATCACCGATGAACATAGATGCAGAAATCCTCACCAAAATATTAGCAAATAGAATCCAGCAACACATAAAAAAGATTATACATCATGACCAAGTGGGGTTCATCCCAGGGACACAAGGGTGGTTCAACATATGCAAATCACTCAATGTAATACACCTCATCAACAAGAGAAAGGACAGAACCAACTGATCATCTCAATTGATGCAGAAAAAGCATTTCATAAAATTCAACACCCATTTATGATAAAAACTCTCACCAAAGTGGGTATAGAGGGAACATATCTCAACATAATAAAAGCTATGCATGACAAACTTACAGCCAGCATAGTACTCAATGGTGAAAAACTCAAAAGCTTCCCACTAACATCTGGGACAAGACAAGGATGCCCAGTATCACCACTCCTATTCAACACTGACTTGGAAGTCCTAGCCACAGCAATCGGGCAAGAGAGAGAAATAAAAGGGATCCAAATTGGAGAAGAAGAGGCAAAAGTGTCACTATATGCCGATGACATGTTACTATATATAAAACACCCTAAAAGGTCCACACAAAAGCTACTAGAGCTGATGGAAGAATTCAGCAAGGTAGCAGGTTACAAGATTAACATTCAAAAATCAGTGGGATTTCTTTACACTAACGATGAATCAACAGAAAAAGAAAGTAAAGAATAAATCCCCTCTAAAATAGCACCCAAAGAAATAAAATATCTAGGAATAAATCTAACCAAGGAGGTGAAAGACTTATACACAGAAAACTATAAACCATTGATGAAGGAAAATAAAGAAGACTTAAAAAATGGAAAGATATCCAATGCACTTGAGTTGGAAGAATCAATATTGTTAAAATGGTCACACTGCCCAAGGTGATCTACAGATTTAATGCAATCCCTATCAAATGACCCAGGATATATTTCACAGAACTAGAACAAATCATAATAAAATTTATATGGAACCATCAAAGACCTAGAATTGCCAAAGCATTACTGAAAAGAAAAAAAGAGGCTGGAGGAATAACTCTCCCAGACTTCAGACAATACTATAGAGCTACAGTCATCAATACAGCATGGTATTGGTACAAAAACAGACATATAGACCAATGGAACAGAATAGAGAACCCAGACATGAACCCACAAACTTTTGGTCAGCTAATCTTTGACAAAGGAGGCAAGAATATACAATGGAATAAAGACAGTCTCTTCAGCAAATGGTGTTGGGATAACTGGACAGCAGCATGTAAAGCAATGAAGCTAGAACACTCCCTTACACCATACACAAAAATCAACTCAAAATGGATCAAAGACTTAAACATAAGACAAGATACAATAAACCTCCTAGAAGAAAATATAGGCAAAATATTTCACATGCATCTCAAAAATGTTCTCCTAGGGCAGTCTACCCAAGCAATAGAAATAAAAGCAAGAATAAACAAATGGGACCTAATGAAACTTACAAGCTTCTGCACATCAAAGGAAACCATAAGTAAAACAAAATGACAACCTACAGAATCGAAGAAAATTTTTGCAAATGAAACCAACAAAGGCTTGATCTCCAGAATATGTAAGCAGCTCATATGATTTAATAAGAAACAACCAAACAACCCAATCCAAAAATGAGCAGAAGACCTAAAGGAGCCATTCTCCAAGGAAGTAATACAAATGATCAATAGTCACATGAAAACATGCTCAATATCACTAATTATCAGAGAAATGCAAACCACAGCTATAATGAGGTATCAACTCACACCAGTCAGAATGGCCGTCATTCAAAAGTCCACAAATGACAAGTGCTGGAGAGGCTGTGGAGAAAGGGGAAGCCTCCTACACTGCTGGTGGGAATGCAGTTTGGTGCAGCCACTGTGGAAAACAGTATGGAGATTCCTCAAAAGACTAGGAATAGACTTGCCATATGACCCAGGAATCCCGCTCCTGGGCATCTATCCAAAAGGAACCCTAATTCAGGATGACACCCGCACCCCAATGTTCATAGCAGCACTATTTACAATAGCCAAGACAGGGAGATAGCCTAAATGTCCATTAACGGATGACTAGATAAAGAAGAAGTGGTATATTTATACAATGGAATACTACTCAGCCATAAAAAATAACAAAATAATGCTATTTGCAGCAACATGGATGGACCTGGAGAATGTCATTCTAAGTGAAGTAAGCCAGAAAGAGAAAGAAAAATACCATATGAGATCATTCATATGTGGAATCTAAGAAAGAAAAAAAAAACACAAACAAATCATAAATACAAAACAGAAGTAGACTCATAGACATAGAATACAAACTTGTTGCCAAAGGGGTGGAGGGTGGGAAGGGATAGACTGGGATTTCAAAATTGTAGAATAGATAAACAAGATTTTACTGTATAGCACAGGGAAATATATACAAGATCTTATATATCTCACAGAGAAAGGAATGTGACAATGAATATATATATATATATGTTCATGTATAATTAAAAAATTGTGCTCTACACTGGAATTTGACCCAACATTGTAAAATGATTATAAATCAATAAAAAATATTAAAACTAAATTAAAAATAAATTGCAACACTATTTTGAGTTCAAACACTCAGTAATTACGGAAAAAAGTATTCAGTGTTTTAAACATAGATAAATAAGCTCTTTAAATCCAAATATTGTTTGTTACAGCCTTAAAACTATAAATAAAACCACAAAAGCAATTTATTGATAAATTATCATAAATTGGCTAGAAAAACATGCAGTAACTAAGAGACTAATTAAGACTTGTACAGTTGACACTGCTTAATGAATGCCTACGGAATGAAAAGTCAGTAAAAGGAATAGTGGTCCTGCCACTTTCCAATGATACAGTAACTCATCTAATTAAATATTTAGCTGCAAATATGAAGAATGACTTATTATTTCATCCCCAGAATTATACTTTCACCTTAAAAATGGTCAAATCTAAATGTGACTGAAGTTGCTATGAATGCACAGAAACAGACACAAGCATGATGAAATATGCAAAGTGCTGAGTAATTTTTTTGAATCTCACAGTTTATCCTAAAACAGCCATGTTTACATTTGCACTTCCAGTCCTTTAGCATAAATCAAGGCAGTAGCACCATACTGTACCTAGTCATTGTATTCTTTACCATCATGTACTTAAATAAATGTGCTTCATTTAAGAATATCCTTTGATAAATCAGTAAAAGTTAGTTTATTAACTCAACCCTTGAGCACAATTTAAAAAAACACTCTATAGGATGAAATGGAAAGTATACACAAAGCACTTTCATTATACACTGAAGCATGATGGTTATCTCAAGGAAATGCACTTATGCATTTGTTTGAGTTGAGTGCTGAATTAGCCACTTTTTCATAGAACACCATTTTCACTTGAAAGAAGGACTGATAAACTATGGCTATTCAGGTCTAAGTATTTGATAGATATTTTCTCAAAAATTAATGAAATGAGCAAGGAAAGCAGTGAACAGTATTTATTACTTATCAATGATAAAATTTGAGTTCTCTGGAAAAAATAAGAATTTAAAAAAAACTTGTATTCATCACTGTAGCTTCCCAATACTTAGTGACTTTCCTGAAGAGAGCACTGGTAATATTAACAAATGTGATATTTTAGATATTTTATAATAGAATGCATCAACATTTGAAATACCTGCATAACTCAGTGAACTAGTATTTTCCATATGAGTAATGTTACAAAATCATGCATAGATAAAAGATCCATTCAAAGGGCAAGATAGACCAGTGGATTTCAGTATTAACGTAATCTGAAAAATTCATTGATATGGTTTTAGATTCTACACTGCCAACTTTAAGAAACTACCACTTGTGAAGTTTGTTGTAGAATTAAAAAAATAATATCCACAATTATCTGAAAAAGCTATTAAAATACTCCCCACCCCTTTTCTAACAATACATCCTAGTAAGGTAGAATTTTCTTTAAATCAACATATCACAGTAGATTGAACACAGAATCAGATATGAGAATACAGCTATCTTCTGTTAAGATAGACATTAAAGAGATTTGTAAAACTGTAAAACAGTGCCACCTTTCTCACTAATTTGTTGTAAAATATATCTTTCATTAAAATATTATATTATTTCTGTTATGTAATAGGTTTATCATTTTAAAATAAATTAATAAACAGGCATATTACACTTTTATCAGATTTAATTTCCAATATAGTAAATATTGATAGATATAACCCATATTACCAAAAGCTATTTGGGGTCCTCAATAAATTTTAAGAGTTCTACTGGGGTGGTGAGACCAAAACGTTTGAGAATTATTCTACACAAAGGATTTAGATTCATGATGTGTCTCTCCAAGCATTTTTAGAAATGTGGCCTCTTGTCAAACAAAGAAATTGGTTTCTAGAAAGGGAAGGAGTCATGATCTCAACTGTGACTTGGAGTGAGCTATATGAACTCCATACAAATTAAGTTAACTCTTGAAAATAATTGTGGGAACACAAATTGTGGTATGTACTATCTTTAGACAAAACATATACTCTTAGCATTTTTTACAGTGTTTTACAATGAGAAAGCGTTTTCACAGACATTATCTCTTTTATTTAAGATTAAAAATGTTTTTAAAAATCAAGTCCCAGACTTTAATTTTTATAGGTGAAAAAATTCAGGCCCAAGAAGAGAGACGATTTACCTAAAGTCACATAATAATGTTCACCATTGTATTTGCAGTAACTTGCACAGTGTAAATACTCAATATGTATTTGCTATATGCATATCTAAATGAGTGAATGAGTGAATGAATGAATGACAGAGCTTGGAGAGGCCAGGACTCCTCATTCTAAGTCTTGCCTTTTCTTACATTTGCTTGGCCTCTTCACATTATTATGCAGACCAAGAGTAAATGGGAGGAAGGGCCCAGATGGCAGAGTAGAAGGACACTCGTAGCTCACCCTCTCCCAAAAAGACACCAAAACTCACATCCACAGACCCACCCAGCCAACAAGAGCACCTGCTGATCTCCGACAAAATATCACCCTCTTAAAAAGACAAAGATACCAAGAATCTTGTAGTAGAAAATTTAAAAAGAAAAAGAAAAACATTGTGGGACCAGTCCCACGGGGAGGGAGCAGCAAAGGAGGAATAGTGCTTGTTTGCTGAATCTCCCCCTCTCCAACAGAGAGGTCAATGGACAGGAGGGGGAACGTCTGAGGCTCAGATCTGTACGGAGCACCTCATGACCAACAGAACTAAGTTAAGTGGGCATAGAAGTTCTCTGCAATACCCAGCCCTAGAGGCAAAGTGGCAGGTGGGGGACGGGACAGGCTGCCCAAGCCAGGTGGAGGACTGGGGCAGACTGCACAGAGGCAACCCCTGGGAACTGCAGGATGCTGTGTACCATGGTACACAGGGCAAAACAACCTGGGCCCTCCATAAAATGTGAAAAACAACATC
>NC_045732.1:49288247-49339280 GCF_009834535.1 Camelus ferus | reverse complement strand
CACACAGAGAACCAACCAGCATTAAAATCCAGAGGCCATGCTCCTAACTCTTATCCTACACTGCCTAGGTAGCAATTCAAAGGGTGTCAGAGTTCATTTCTCAGAAGGGGTACATGAAATCTAGCTAATGAATAGCAGAAATAGGATTAAAACCTTAGTCTGTCACCAAAGTCTGTGTTTTTTCACTATGCAGCCTCCTGAAAGCACATAATAATAGTAGCTGTCATTTCTTGACTGCCTATTTACCAACCACTCTGTGTACAGTGCCACTAATATTCATAAGGTAATAACCCTACAAGGTAGATATTATCGTCATCTGAAAGATGAGGAAAATGAGCCTCAGAGGGCTGCTCTTTGCCCCAAATCACACAGCTCAGGGTTTGAATACACATCTGCCTCACCCCAGAGCCTATGTCAGTTGTATCTTGCTACCATTCTTGCAAAGTGTAAAGGGCACAGGTGTTCATTGTTAGGGTCAGAGTGCATGACTAGAACTCAATTGATGCTACTTTACATGAAGATAGTGACCATTAGCTAACACCTACAACATCCATCATCTGATTTAAGGTGGCACATCTGCTTATTTCTGGTATTCTCTCCCTTCTAGCTCTTTCTCTCCCTCTCATCTTTACCTCCTTGTCTCCTTTATCTTTCCTTCCCTATTCTCTGTTTTTCTCTTCCTGTTTCCTCTTCTAACCTTCTCTCCATCTCCATGGCCACCTAAATTCAGGCAGAGAGACATAAGGGCATCTTCTGTGGGATCTTCTGAAGGCATCTTCAGGAGACACCAATCCTGGAACTGAATCTCTTATAGAGACAGTGGTCCCTGTCAGGGTAACCTCATATTGAATGAGGAGCCTAGCAATTAGCCCACTTCATCAGGTTTTTGATAAATATGTTGACTGAGCTAGACTCAAGAGAGAACCAACTGTTCTTTAGAGACATCCATTAGGAGTACTCATTTGTGGGGCCATGGCTGGTTTAAAAGTATGCATAAAATCTTCAGCTCATTCACTTATTTAGACATTTTATTCTTCAAACGTAAGTGCCTAGCACTGTGTGAAGAATGGAGAGACAGAGATGAAAACAAGTTTCCTGCCCTCAGGGAGATAGGAATTCTCAGTTCAATGTGGGAGTAGACACATGCCCAAATACTTATAATACGCTGGGATAAATGCTTTAATAGAGATTTATACTATATTAGGTGTTGTAAAAGCTCAGAGGAAATAGCCATTCATTCTTTTAGGGAAGGTAGGAAGAGTCATTGAGGGCTTCAGTAAGGAGGTGGCATTCAATCTAGGCCTTGACAGGTGAGCAGAAGATCACCAGAGAAAGAGGGAAGGCCATACCAGGCAGAAAAAAAGTAGTTTTGCAAAGGCATAGAGGCATGAAAGAATACACAACTCCTGGGAATAGCAACTAGTTCAGTATTTCTGATAAATGTTCAACTTCATCACTTACTGACTATGTGACTAGGCCAAGTCACTTGCCCCTCTTGGCTTGATTCCTCCTCTGTTAAGGGGTAAGTATAATAAATACTAATGATCATTTTATCCACTAAGATTGTATGAGAAGCAAATGAAATGGTTAACATGGAATTCTGGTATCATGAAGAGGTGTGAGTTTAGCCATTCTTTTCAACTTTTAAATGCTATGTGATAGTAGATGTGAAATAAGTTTATAAGTTGTTAAGCAACATACAAGTGTACATTGGCATTATTATAACTCTCATGGGCTAAAAGCGGCACCACAGGAAAGCTCAAGAGTTTAGTTTTTGATCACAGGTTTCAGCCATCTGCCTCCAGACCCTCTTCCACTTAGTTTGGTGCTGGGACTCCCTACTCCATTCCCTCACCCCCATGGCTACTTTGTATTAGTTTATGTGGGAGGATACATAAGAAAAACTATTTCCCTGTACCCAACCTCCATTCTGTTCTTACCTTCTTATCTTTTTGTTCCTGGGCCCCAAAGAGGAGCATATATCCTTCAACTCTCCCCTACTTACTCCACCCTATGCTACTTCATTTCATGAGTTTCAGGCAGTCTTTAACTCTCCTGCTTTATTTAGACATCTTAATTGCAGTATTTGGGGCCCAAGATTGTAAGTTCCAAAGTCTTGTTCATAGTGTCTCCCAGGGAAGAGGGCGGATGGTGTGTGTCCAGGGGACATCATGCAAACAGATCTCCTGGTGGTCTGTTTTAACCTCCTAGGGCTTTGATACAGAATAGAGTTGGGTTACTCTTGTGTTTAAAGGGTTGGTAGTTAGATAGAATTTGATAATCAGGCACCTTTTATTCTGATCCATGAAATGGGCAAGGTATATTTGCCCTGGGTTATTAATATTATATCACAGGATGCCCAAAGAGAATGAATTTTTCTAAAAAAAAAAAAAAAACAGGCATTCCTAGATAAGTCCATGGCTCCAAGTTGTACTGAGGTAATGGACTCTCTAACTTGTCTTTGGCAGTAGTCCACCAGTCACACCTACCTGCAAATGGTTATACCTGGACCCATAAATGTCACATGTGTATGTGTTTCCTTTCTGAATGGACTCTAAGCTCATAAAGGGCAATACCTATATTTTGTGGATTTATGTATCAACATACCAGGCCTAGCCTAGTGTTTGGCACATAAGGGCTCAGTTAATTGAATGATAGATAGATAGATACATAGATACATAGATACTTGAATAAATCAGTAAATGCTAAAAAATATGCTAAGGGGGACACAATAGCTTGATTTGAGAATTCTCAAGAAATCCTTGCTATTTCGATTTTAATACTTTAGGGAGTTACAACTTTGTCTTGGTGATAGGGAAGCTGATACTTTCCCAGAGGCAGGCACTTATTCTATATCATAACTCTGATGGTTGCCCCCAGCTTGCCTTCCACAGCTGCTTCCCTCTATTGTGGAAGTGGTTGGTAAATCAACCATTTTTAAATTTTAACAATAATCAGTTGAACACCTACTATATGTCAGGCACTGGGATAAGCAAAGAGTTACACAGAGATGAATAAGACATAATTCCCTGGCCTTGAAGAGTTTGCCCTCTGGTCAGAGAGACAGACTTGTATTCATACACCTATAATATAGATGAGGAATGTGCTGTGTAAAGTCAAAAAAGGGGATATTAATTCAGTCTTGGAGGATGTAGTTGGTTGGATGGTGACCCCCAAAAACATGTATTCAAGTCCTAACTCCCTCATACCTATGGATGTGAATTTATGTAGGAAAAAAAAGGTCTTTGCATATGTAATTAAGTGATGTATCTCAAGATGAGATTATCCAGGATTGACTGGATAGGACCTAAATCCAATAACAGGTGTCCACATAAGAAGATGACCAGTGCAGAGATATAGTCAAGATCATGTGATGATGAAGGTAGAGACTGTAGTTATGCTGCCACAAACCAAGAACATCAGGAGCCACCAGAAACTGAAAGAAGCAAGGAAAGATCCTCCCCTAGAGCCTTGGAAGAAGAATGGCCCTGCCAACACCTTGATTTTGGACTTCTGGACTCCAGAATTGTGAAGTAATTAATTTCAGCTGTTTTAAACCACCAAGTTTGTGGTAATGTGTTGCAACATTCCTATAAAAATAATACAGAAAGACCTTAGAAAGGACATGACACTTCAACTACACCTTAAAGGAAGAGAAGGATTTTGATGTGCAGAAGAGCAGAAATGGCATTCCAGGCTGAGGGAACAGCATGAGCAAAGACATGAAGATATTAAGCGGAGAATGTCTGTGTGGTTGGAGCACCAGATATGTAGAGCTGGAAAGATATTGGAACTGTTTCATGACAATTAGCCTAGGGATTTTGACATTTTGTTATTCAGACTTTAGGGAGCCATTGAAGATTTTGAAGGTTTGAAGTAACAAGGGAGAATGCCCTGTTATTTAACAAAGCTGAGATCACTCACTGAAGGCTCTGTACAAATAGCCACATTGGATGTGTTGACTCCACATTTCCTAGATGCCTGTGGATTGGTTTGTATGCAGCCAAAGAGAGTGCTTAGGGAGTATTTATGTTAAATGAATGGGAACGTCTCTTTTCTTGTCTTGTTCTGCACTTGCTGTTTTGAAATACATCCTCCATTCTGGGCAGGATCTACTTAGAACACATTTTGCTGTATAATCTCCAATGCAATGTCCTTGGGGATTTGGCATGAATGCCTATGATTGCCTATGATTGCCTGGAGAGGTTAGTTCAGGGAATGTCAGGCCTCAAACCCAGCCAGAATTTCTGTTTCCTTCCTAAAGTAATCTTCCCTCACTCTTCTTTTACCTATATTGTTTGTTCCATGGACTGAGTTGGTCATTATTCACCACTTCCTACTATCACCATCACCATCGTCACAATTATTAACATCAACAGCAGGAGAGGCAGCTATTAACAAAGTAAAAGGAAGATACAATAGGAACTATTAGTGTAGATAGAAGGAAACTCATGACTTTATCAATGACTTAGGAAAGCTTTCCTGCAGAAAGGGAGACTTCAGGAACTTCTGGAATGCATGCACAAGCAAACACATTTACTTTATGCCTGTGTATGCCATAACTTTTGCCAAGTGTTTTCATACACCTTAACTCATGAACTTCTCACAAGTTCTCTGTGAGATAGAGATTACTATTGTTAGCCCCTTTTTACAGATGAAGAGATTGTGGCTTTGAGAAGACTCGGAAAACTGTCCAGAATTACATTAGTAGGGGGCAGAACCCAAGGTTATTTAATTCCAAGTCCAGTGCTTTTCTATTACAACACAGCTTTCCTCTAGGGTTTTTGAGGGAGGGAGAATGAGGTACACTATGAGGTATTGGATTTTATATGAAGAAGAATCCTTTAAGGTCCTTTCCTTAAAGGAGAAGAGGGAACTATGTCCAAGAAGCCCTTAACCAGATGTTTCTACAGCTAATTGAGCTCAGTCTCGCTGGGTCTCTTTACTCTGGGACTGCTGTTCAAACCACAAGATTACAATGCAATCTCAAACAGTGTACATTTGGTACTACTAATACCTGCGACACTAAATAAGGCCTGTGAGTCTGTTCTTGAGAGGGAGCTCACACTGTGCAGGGCACTCTGATCACACCCAATCCAAGGAAGCCCCAAACCCACACCACACATTCCGTTCATTATCCAGAGAACACAGAATGCATAGCCACATGATGGAGAGCTGCATTTCGCTGTAGGATCTGGTTAAAGAGGCCTGCTGATCTCTGTCCATGGTCCTGTCCTAAGTTTGGACACACTTCTCACCACCCACACCTCCACTCCCACCTTGCTCAGGCCCTTCTCAGTGCTACTAGGCCACAAACATTTGGCCTATGGCTTCATCTAGGGGCTTCTCCAATGGCCCTTGGCAACTGAAGATGGAAATGGTTTCCTCCAGACCCTAGTTCCCTAACTTGTGTCACTCAGCCTGTCCCAGCATGTCTCAAAGGCTCACTGAGAAAGTGCTCATGGGAGAAGCTGTCTTTGCCTAGGCTAGCTTTGAAGACAGCAGCCAAGACACCTGAGCATGCTGGGCAAATGGGGACAGGGCATCCTAGACACTTTTGTTTGGAATCAGCACTTTGCTCATCTGGTTTTGATTTGTGGGCCCAGCTGTTGCAACTCAGCTCTACTTTCATAGAACAATAAGCTCAACCAACAGGTTTTGTTTTTTCCTTTGTTTGTTTTAAAGCTCCGAGAGGGGAATGTCTGCAATGAGGCATTGTATGTTAACAGATTATCATTAACAAATGACATGATGTATGTAAAAGTCCATCACAAATCACAAATGTTCATCATTGTTATCATCTGAACCCTAAGGTTCAGTGGCTAATATAGCTACCTATCTAATATGTGGCTATGACCTTTATTTTCCACATTTATAAGTTAGAGTGAGAATTCAAGGGTAAAATATCCTAGAGTTCCAAAGCCTCCCCAGTCTGGCCCCATTCAACCCATCCAAATTTGGTTTACTCCTTGGAGCAAGCCCTGGCTCCAGCCATGATAGACATATGACTGACTCCCAGATACGTTGCTCACCATCCCACCTTAGTGTTTCCTAAGCTCATGCTCTTTTCCTCACTGCCTAGCACAGTCCTACCTCTCCCCCAGGGCCACCCACACTTAGTGCATGCCCAGGGACCCCTAAACTCCTTTAGTCTCCTGGCCAAAGAGGCCCTGACTTATTCTTACCTCTCACTAAGCCCTCATTCTGCACAGCCTAAGAGCATTGCTATCCTATGTTTCCATCCTTAAGCTAATAGACAATAGGCTCCTTTGAGGTAAAGACAATGCCTTTAGTTATGTCTGTTTTCTCCTCCTGAGACCTAACACAGGGCCCCAATTGAGCACTAACTGGAAAACTCATTAATGAAGATCCCATTGCCCCTCCTCCTAGGGCTTCTGAAACAAACAAACAAACAAACAAACAAACAAACAAACAAACAAACAAAAACCCTGAAACATCTGAAGAAGAGAGCTGTAGTTTTCTAATGCTGTTTAGGGCAAAGGAGGGATGTATTGAGGCAGTTTGTCAGGTCCATTATATTTAATGGGAGCCTTCAATATGCTGGATACTGCCACTCAAACCAGAGGAACAGCTGATGCTAGTTTCAATTCACTGACCTCTGAAATCTGGACTCCCTGAGTTCCTTTGGGCTATTCTTTGGAATTCTGCATGGAAAGGTGCCATAAAGTCCCAGCCAGAGGCCATTATTATGATTGTTATATAGTCTCTGGGCACAATAGCAGTACATTATATGAAAAATATGTAATTTCCTCCCTTGTATATGCATATGATACTGTGATAGTGTTATTCTGTCATTCACCTTATTTTATCCCTCTGGGCTAAGGTAGAACATAAATTTGACCAGAAAACATCCTGAGTCTGTCCTCAGCATGATGAAAAGAATTTTCTGGGTCCAGCTCCAGGATGACAGCTCCTCTTATGTCCCAAAACTTTCCTGACACTATAGCTTCCTTCACTGGGAACAGGCTGAATTGAGGGACTGTTAGGGAGAATGGCAGGCTGAAAACTACAACACTCGTGGCACTTGGTTGGCATCTGAAAGGCTGTGGCCATTATGGAATACCAATTCCAGAGGCTAAGAATCATACAGACATGTAACATGGAAGTAATGGAAGAGTTAAATATTTTCCCCAAAGAGAAACTCCAGTAAACACTATTTAATCTTTGTTATCAAGCTCTTAATTAGCCAATGAATAAAGAAATTATGCTCTCCATTCTCGCACCCTGCCGCATGGAAAAATTGAAGGTCAGAGAGGTTCAGTGATTTGCTGAACATCGCATAGTTTGTCAACAGCAAAATTAAGGTCAAAACCCTAGACTCTGGGTCCTAGTCTTATACTCCTTCATTGCTCCACTTTGTCCCAATGGACATGCTACAGTTGACTGTTAAATAGCAGAGGTCAATTGTTCCCAAATGGCACCTTCTTGCTCTGAAGTCTTACAGTGATTCTATTCTTTTAGATCTGCCTTACAGGGAGCACAGTATGTAAGAGGTCGTTTGTTACTTTTTAGTCGATAAAACCCCAGGGAATGGGGCAATGTGAGCTAAGACAGCTGCGTTGACCTGAGTTCCACTCCAGACCAGGCAAAGAATGTAGTGAAAATCTGATTAATGCCTTTATATTGAGTGCCTCTGTTGTGCTAGGCACTGTGCTCAGACATGGGCACCAAAGTTAAATGTACCTACTTTCAAGTGAAATCAGTATCTTGAAGATATTCATGTCCATTTCAGCATTATTCACGGTAGTCAAGATATGGAAACAACCTAAGCTTCAGTTGATGAATGGTTAGATAAAGAAAATATTACATACACACACATACACAGACATATACATGATGGAATATTATTCAACCTTACAAAAGAAGGAAATTCTGTAATTTGTGACAACATGGATGAACCTGGAGGACGTTATGCTAACTGAACTAAGCCAGAGACAGAAAGATGAATACTGCATAATCTCACTTATACATGGAATCTAAAAATGCTGAACTCAAAAATGGAATAGAGTGATGTTTGGTGGGGGGGGGCTGTGTGTGGGGGAAATGTTGGTCAAAGTGTGTAAAGTTTCAGTTCTGTTTCAGTTCTGCAGGATGAGTAAGTTCTTAAGATCTAATGTACAGCATGGTAGCTATGGTTAATAATACTGTATTTCATACTTGAAATTTTCTTCCTAAGAGATTTGCTCTTAAGTGTTCTCACCACACCAAAAAAAAAAAAAATCATACCTATGTGAGGTGATAGATGTGTTAATTAGCTTGATTGTGGTAATCATTTCAAAATGTATACATATATCAAAATATCACATTGTACATCTTAAATATATACAATTTGTATTTGTAAATTTTAAAAGTACCTGCTCTCCCCTCTATCAGTGAAGAGTCTAGAAGGGAAAGAAAACACATAAGCAGACAGTGTTAGCATCATATGCTGAGTATAGTGATTAAGGTAAACACAGGTGCTGTGGGAGCACAGAGGAGGACACCCAGGCTAGCCTGTAGGTAGGAATGGGGCCTCAGAAGTTTTCTTGGAGTGACTACAACTAACAATAGTGCCTGGCCCACTGAAAGCACTCAATAAAATTAGCTGTTATTGCTATGGCAATAGACATTATCCCTGCCCTCAAGGAGCTCTCAGTCTAGTAAGGGAGAAAGTACCAATACATAACTATAACTGTATGTAATTCATACTAAATAGTCTGTTGGAGAAGACAGAAGTGGATAACAGCCCACAATCAAAGAATACTGTCTATGTACCAAGCAGTGTTCTAAGGACATTATGTATATTCTGCTATTTAGTTCCCACAACTACCCTATGCTTAATTTTCTTTTCCTCAATTATAGGCGAGGAAACTGAGGCACAGAGAAGTAAAGTATCTTTCCTGAGGCCAAATTAGTTACAACTAATAATGGTTGTTAAGTAGTCACATATTAGAAAGGGAAAAAAGCAGCCCCTGACATCTGAAATCTGGCCTTGCACTCACAGCTAAGCCATGCTGTTCTCCTGTGGGATATAAACAGTCTCACCAAATACCAACATTTGACAAGGTTACTCTGAAAACATGATAAAGGGAGACAAAACAAGGCCACTTCATAATTGAGTCTAAGCGTGGACAAAAATGTCACTGTGCCAATCACAAAAGCTTAATTCTCACTTTAGTCTGCCTTCCCTATATGTAAGATTTATTAAGATTTATTTATTAAGGGAAATCATAGAACTGCCCTTGCTTTCTAACAGCCTTCAATACTGAATGAACCCCCTACTTTCTTAGACTCTCCCCCAAATTACCCAAAGTTCAAATCTTGTAATAAGTCCTATCACTCTTTTACTAAGACATCTCATAGTTCCCTATTGTATGAGTCATCTAGGGCTGTCATAACAAAATACCACAGATTGAGTGGCTTCAAAAATTTATTTTCTCACAGTTCTATGGAGGCTAGAAGTCCAGGATCAAAGTATTGGCATGTTTGGTTTCTCCTAAGACTTCTGCCTTTGCTTTCAGATGGCTGCCATCTTGCTGTGTTCTCACATGGTCTTTTCTCTGTATGCATGTGCCCCTATAGTGTCTCTTTGTGTGTCCAAATTTTCGCCTCTTATAAGGGCACCAGTCAGATTGCATTTGGGTTCACTCTAGCCACCTCATTTTAGCGTAATCACCTCTTTAAAGGCCCAACTCCAAATACATTGTGAAGTATTGGGGGTTCTGGGGGTGGCTAGGGCTTCAACATATGAATTTGGGAGGGGACACAGTTCAGCCCACATCTGTGGTGTGTATTCTGCTTCACTGTAACAAGTAATAAACTTAACTGGTTCAATTATAGGTGTGTTCCTGGTAGTCTCTAGGTAGAGGGAACTGACACAAATTAGAACTGGTAACTAAAAAGTGACTAACTTTAAACGGAAGAATAACATATGCGGTTAATATAGGTGAAGACAACGTGCTTTCCAACAACAGGAAAATAACAATCCATTGTGGCCATTGAGATCCAGTCAACAGAGAGATGGCATTTCACATGTTAAACCTTTTTGTTTGTCTGTTTTGTTTTTGAGGGAGGGCAGAGGCCAAATCTGATTTTTCTTCATATTTACCTAAGTGCCTGAAAGATGCAAATGAATTTGCACAGTGTCTGATAGATGCAAGATAAAGAAGATATTGCTTCTATTCTCAAGATATTGCATATATAAACTCTTTGTGGCTCAAATTTCTCACCTGTAAAATGGGAGTAATAAAATTATGTTTGTTGTGAGGATTAAATAAAATAATTCATATAAATTGCTTAGCATAGCATCTGGCATATAGTAAGGACTCAATGTCAATTACTTGAATATGAGCTATTATTTATAGATGAATTTGATAGATATAAAATGAGAGTGGGAAAGGACAAGAGTGTTCCCAACAGGTGGAATGGCAGAACCCAAGGCATGGAGATGAGGAATTGTAAAAGGGCCCCCTGTGCCCAGATACTTTACTGCCTAGTGATGAAAGACCCATGGAAAGACTGTCTTTATTCCACTGTATGTTCTTGCCCACTTTGTCAAAGATTAATTGACCAAAAGTTTGTGGGTTCATTTCTGGGCTCTCTATTCCATTCCATTGATTAATATTTCTGAAAAAAAGAGTCTCTTCAGCAAATGGTGTTAAGAAAACTGGACAGCAGCATGTAAATCAATGAAGTTAGAATACTCCCTTACACCATACACAAAAATAAACACAAAGTGGTTTAAAGACTTAAACATAAGATGATACACATTAAACCTCCTAGAAGAAAACATAGGCAAAACATTATCTGACATACATCTCAAAAATGTTCTCCTAGGGTAGTCTACCCAAGCAATAGAAATAAAAGCAAGAATAAACAAGTGGGACCTAATTAAACTTACAAGCTGTTGTACAGCAAAGGAAACCACAGGCTAAACAAAACAACAACCTACGGAATGGAAGAAAATTTTTGCAAAAGAAGAAACTGACAAAGGTTTGATCTCCAGAATATATAAACAGCTCATACGACTTAATAAGAAAAAAACAAACAACCCAATCCAAAAATTGGAAGAAGTCCTAAACAAGCAATTCTCCAAGGAAGACATACAAATGACCAATAGGCACGTGAAAAAATGCTCAGTATCACTAATTATCAGAGAAATGCAAATCAATGAGGCATCACCTCACACCAGTCAGAATGGCAATCATCCAAAAGTCAACAAATGATAAATGCTGGAGAGTCGGTGGAGAAAAGGGGACCCTCCTACACTGTTGGTGGGAATGCAGTTTGGTGCAGCCATTATGGAAAACAGTATGGAGATTCCTCATAAGACTAGGAATAGACTTACCATATGATCCAGTAATCCTGCTCCTGGGCATATATCCAGAGGGGACCCTAATTCAAAAAGACACCTGCACCCCAATATTCATAGCAGCACTATTTACAATAGCCAAGACATGGAAACAGCATAAATGTCCATCAACAGATGACTGGATAAAGAAGAGGTGGTATATTTATACAATGGAATGCTACTCAGCCATAAAAAATGATAAAATAATTCCATTTGCAGCAACATAGATGGCCCTGGAGAATGTCATTCTAAATGAAATAAGCCAAAAAGAGAAAGAAAAATACCATATGATATCACTCATGTGTGGAATCTAAAAAAAAGACAAATGACCTTATATATAAAACAGAAACAGACTCACAGACATAGAATACAGAATTGTGGTTGCCAGGGGGAGGGGGGTGGGAAGGGATAAATTGGGAGTTCGAGATTTGCAGATACTGGCTGGTGTATATAAAATAGATAAACAAGTTTATGCTGTATAGCAGAGGGAAATATATTCAATATCTTGTAGTAGGTCATGGTAAAAAAGAATATGAAAATTAATATATGTATATTCATGTATGACTGAAGAATTGTACTGTATACCAGAAATTGACCCAACATTGTAAACTGACTATACCTCAATAAAAAAAAAAATTCTCAAAAGAGAAAAAGAAAGACCCATGGAGAGTGCCTCAAACTTGAAAAGGCCACCCAGACCTTGTTGGCAATGGAATACCTAGAACATAGTCTCTTGTACTTTGCCAGGGAAAGGGAAACAGCCCCCCACCCCCAACCTGTGCTATTTCTGGGGAAGAGTTGTGTGACAGGCCATAGAGGCTCTGTTGAGGGTGATGGTGAGAAGCTGTACATATCAGGACTCAAAGCCTGAGCCTTGGCAGCCAAATAGGCTGCAGCTGTGGCAGCAGAGAAACCTGACATTGGGCCCTGCAGGACTGTAGAAGCTGTGCTTTGGTAATTGTGCTGGAGCAAGTACACACGAAGTAGTTTAGTTTTACCCCTTGTGCTCTAGCACCAACCTTTCCATTTCTTGTCCTGGCTCCTAGTGGTGGTGACTCAGGGGTTCAGGCCCTAACCTTACACCCAGGGCTCCAGGAGTGCTAAATGATCCCTTCTAAGTTGCTCTTGAATCCCTTGCTGTTTCCTGTTGGGTTCCCAGGAATTCTGAAGGGAAATGACCACCCAAGGGATTTCTCTATGACAGCAGTCAGGCGCATCCCATTTCCTTCCAGGCATATTCATGTTCCCTTCTCTCCTTCTTTATTCCAAAAAACAAATAAACAAACAAAAAACCCTATCCCTCTCCAATTCATCGGGGAATAACCCTTCATCTGATCCTTCCAACACAACCCCCCCCGGGGGGTGCCTAGACTCTGAAGTTAAGGATAGATACAGGTTGAATGGTTAGATGCTTGGTGGAAGAAGCCATTGAAATATTCTTCCCCAAACTTCAGAGCGCCCTCTCGGTACACATAACTGCCCTAAAAGGCATGGAAGAGTGGTGTCCAGCTGCGTGTCTCCCCGGGGAAGAACGCGCCAGTGGCGCGGTGGACTGGGCAGGCTGCAAGAATGCGAATGGGGGGCGGGGTGGGGGTGGGGAAGGGGGTGCGCGCCCTTTATGACAGGTGGCCGCGCAGTGCGCGCTCCCGGGCGCCTGAGGGGAGGGAGGGACAGACGGACAAAGTGGGAGGGGGCACATGGGGAAGGGACCATAGAGAGGGTAAAGAGAGAGCGGGAAGGAAAAGGACGGCTGTGGTGGGGAAGGGAGTAGAGGGGGGAACGCGTCCAGCTAAGAACAGCCGTGTTGGAGGAAACAATGGCAGGGGCAATAGCGATGGTGGCAGCCACGGCAGTCCCACTCTGGGCACCTTTCTGAATGAGCAGAGGCAGCTCGGGGAGAAGAGGAGACCAGGCAGCGCCCGCAGAGGCTCTGAGAAAAGCGGCGAGGGAGGAGAAGGGGGAGGAGGAGGAGGTGGAGAAAGGGAGGGGGGAGTGGGGAAGAGGCAGGGGGAGAACCCGGGAAGGAAAACCAGTAGCATCAGCATCAGCAGCAGCAGCAGCAGCCGCCGCCGCCGCCGCCGCCACAGCAGTGGCAGTAGCAGTAGCGGCAGTAGCAGCATTTAGCAGTAGCAGCATTTAGCAGTAGCTTTAACAGCGGTAGCGACAGTAGCAGCCGCCCTCCTCGCTCTCCCGCGGACGGCCGCGGCCACCTCACTGAACCGGCTCCAGCGCCGAGCGCGCAGCTTGCCGGTGAGGCAGCCCCGGCCGGAGCGAGCGGCGGTGCCCGAGAAGAGCGGACCGCGGGAGCAGCCGGCAGCCACTGAGGCGCTGAGTTTCCGGGCCAGAGCCTGACAGCTCTGACTCCATCTAGCGCTGCGGCGGCGGCGGCGGCGCCTGAGGGAGAGAGGCGCGTCCACCTGGCGGGCCCGGCGCATGGAGCTGAGGCAGAGGCGGCGGCGGCGGCGGCAGCAGTAGCAGCAGCGGCGGCGGGGGCAGCTCGAGCAGCTGCGGCGACGGCGGCAGCCCAGCTTTGACTGAGGCCGCGCTAGCTCCAGCGCCCGCTGCCTGAGCCCGCCGGCGACGTGCGCCTCAGGAGTCGGCCTGCGAGGTTAGTATGAGCGCTGCCATCCAGTTACCCGGCCTTCTCGCCGGCTTCCCTGCCGGCGACGGGTGGCGGGGGCGACGGCGGGAGGTGGAACGGTTTGGGGGAAGCCGAGCGAGAAGAGGAGGAAGGGAAAGCAGAAGTGGGGACGTCTGTGTGAGAATGGCGTGCGTGTGTGAGTCTGTGTATGAGGGAGTGAGGCCGCAAGGGCGAGAGATCCCGGCCAGCCCTGACAGGCACACTGCAATCTAGGAAAGGCCTCTATGCTTGCGCCGGGGGGGAGGGGAAGCGAGCGGCCAGAGCCGCAGCTCTCGCATGCACAGAACCGGGCAGCGGGGACCAGCAGAGTGCCGCCTCCTTTCGGGCTGGTGCCCGGGAGATCCTGGTCAGGAAAGGGGCACCAACACTGCCGGCTCCAGCGCGAGCGGGCAAACCCACGCAGCGGCCGCGACCCGGAGTCAGGGCCAAAGGGGCCAAGGTGCGAAGCGCCGTCGCCTGAGCCTCCGGTGCACAGGGCTGCCCTGGCGACCACAGAGCGCCCCTGGACACGCGCCACCCCACCAGGGCCGCGGACGGGTCTAAGTTGGGGGCTCCGCCGAGCCTCACCCAGCTTGTCACCTTAGCGGAAATTGGCCCGCGGCCCCTTCCCGCTCTCGGTGGCAGTCGAATCGTCCCTTTCCTGAGTGGCTTCTGGCGCTTTGCTCTGCCGCGCCCCACAGCACACGTCCGCTCCGGTCTCGCACACCCGGTGGGGCGGGGAGGCCGCGAGCCCGCGCGGAGAGCCGGGCCAGGCTCCGGGAAAGTGTGGAAAACGCGCCGCTGAGTTGGCGCCGTTCTGCTGAGGAATCCAGTGGTTTCGGCATGACTGCTTCTGTCTGTCTGATTCTTGAGGGGCCGAATAATCCGCGCAAGGTTTTCTGTCTTTTTTGAAGTTAAAAAAAAATTGGCACCCCCATTTCGACACCAGCACATTTGATTTTTGTCGAACTCCTGGTTGCATTTTGGAATAAGTGGGTTTCATATTTTGCGTTTAGGTTTTGGCTCCCAGCGTATTGTTGAATTCTGTGCACAGCAATATACTTAGCAATGTGGCCTTTTTCTAATGTTCCATTTTCTAGACTGTTATCTGAAAAGACATGATTTGTGTGTAGGGCATCCATGGCTGTTTTTTAAAAAGCATCTAAAACACTTTAACCTGGGATATGAATATCTACTCTGTTGTTTTTGGTAGAGGAGCAGAGCGTGCTGATAGTTGCTGAAATATTTTGCTTGGTGAGAAAAGGTGCTCCAATGGTCTTCTCTGAACTATAGAGATCATTTGGGTTTGGGGGGATAAATCTTCCTTAACATCTTTTACACATAGGATAACATATGAACAAACGTTTGGTTTACAGCAATGACGTTCCCTTGGCTGAGGGAATTTTACACTTATTTAAAATATATTTTAGAAGGGAACAAAAAAGCCCTAAGTAACTGTCATTTTACATATTAACTGGGAAACCGGCTAATCAAATAAAACTGGCTGAGTGTCTGAAACTCTATCCCAGTGAAATATGTGGCTGTGAATATAATTAACCATCTGTCTAGTGAGCAATTTAAATTTGGGCTGGTACATTTTTATTACAGTGTCTAATTTCTGGAATACTTGTACATTTTACCCAACAGTAACAACAAAAACATATTTGCTTACTAGGTCAAAGATTTACTCGTGTGATGGTGGGATTTCCCTTCCTTTCTCCCATGCCTCATCTTTCCTAGTCCCCATACTCCTTGACCTGGGAGGTCAAAATGAGCCTCTTGCTTTTGCAAATGGAATATTTACAATAGAGGAATTCAAACCAGGCATGGCAGCTAGTGATTAGACATTTTTGTTTCTTGGAACTACCTTCCAATATTTTACCTCCCACAGAACCTAGATAGATTGCATGCATTTGAGTTGAAAAAATACAATTTTTTGTGTACATGTGTTCAGATGGAGTAGAGTGATTCAACACCATTTAAGTCTTGAAATTTGACTCCATTGACTCTCTTATTCTAATTATCCACCTAGCTCTCCCTTAGCTGTCCCAACTGCCTTTCCACACCCCGCAGCCACACACTCACGAACACAAAAAAGTCATATCCTTTTGTCCTTATAGCCAGTTTTTTACATTAACAATATTCACATCTGTGATTTTAACAGTATGTTGAGAAGCTGCTTTTTTAAAAATCAAGAGCATAACATGAAAAGGCATTGTACATATTTTTAAAAATTTTCCCTATGATGTGATTTTAACCAGAAATTTATTACAAAGGGGAAAAAAGGAATAGATTTTGAGTGGAGATGAAATGGCCCTAGGAAGATTAGGTTTCAGAGACCTCCACCAAATAGCTGTTGTTAACATAACATAGCATAACATAACATAACATAACATAACATAACATAACATAATATAACATAACATAACATAATTAAAATGAACCACAGATTGATGTGCAGTGGGCTAAAGTCGTTTAAAGGAAAATGCTTTTAAAACAAATATTTGGCTAAATAACAGCTCTGATAAATGGATAACAATTATATAAGCACGTGGTAAAATTTGACATATGTCAAGTCTGTTAAATAAATCAACTGTTCAGTGAATAAATAATCAATGCATCAGTGCTTTTTAAAACACACATACACACATGCACACACAAGCAAACCTATAACACCCTGTTGCCAAAGTCAAACAAGTGCAGAACACTGATGCTTTCTCTGTATTTTACTCAATCTGTCTCGCTTCCCTTTTTTCCTCTTTTCCACAACTATCTGATTACCTGTCAACTACCCAGTGAGCAGAGAGACCTAAAGATGTGTTAGTGTTGCTTGTGTTTAGGAGGTGGGAGAAGAGAGATGAGAAAAATGATAAGTGCTGGATTTTAAACACTCAAAGATACGTTCATGGATTTCTGACACAATCAAAAATGGAGGTCCTGGTCTTACAGAAGTATTTGTTTAGGAGAGGGACTAGTCTAATCAAAGAAGCACTGATTGCAGTTCCTGTGTTCCTAAGTCCAGTTCTAGTGAATACTTTTTTTCCTCCAAATCCCTTAGTAAGGGGAGAAAATGAGATTCTAATTGGCCTTTGGCTCTGTTACATTATCTTTAAACTTGTTTATCTGGTGGCACATACATGATTTAAGTGTACCTGCTTGTGGCAACTAAAGGAGAGCAGGCCCAAAGTGGATGATAGGGAAGGGAAATGATATACTAAGGAATAGGTTATCTGGATTTCCTGCTTTTCCCATCTTAAAGATTTCAGATTTGGAAATTTTAATGTTTTCCTTTCTTTTTCCCCTTTTAGCTCCTCTGAAAAGTTGCCCATCAGCTAGCTCCCTAACCGACAGTTTCTCCAGCAGAAAGCACCTTTTCAAACCCAAGGTCATAGAGTTAGACACAAAGGACTTGGTTGGGCTCTTCATGCCACTTCTTCGGGGCTGCTTGGAAACAAAACAAAGGGCACTGGACGAGACAGCATCTCTTGGGGCTACCTTTAACGTTAGAGCCAGAAAATTTAGTTTTTGGCAGAGGTGAACATTCCTCTAACTCTCAAACAACACTGGCCTTGTGCAAAGTAAGCATATCAACCTTGGGGAAATCTGCTTTGGGGTGGGGTCGGTCAGGAAAGTGGAGGGTTGAGGGAAGCTGCCCTTCAGGGATGGTAAGGCCTTTTCTGGGCCAGCTACAGGTAAGGAGTGAGGACCCTCTTTGTGTCTCTTCCCTCTGGTTCCTCGTTGCCCACTGTGGTTCTTTGGTTTCTGCTAGGGAATCACTCCTTTTCATCTCTTTTAATGTTGGTAAGCACTATGACTCGATGTCTTTCCCTCCCTTGTTCTCTGGTAGAAAAAAGACTGATGTATTCAGGACCAACTACTATGTACATAATTTTTAGTTTTCTAAAGGCACTTGAGTAGATCATCTTACCCATCTCCAGTAAGATGACTTTGATATAAACAATTATCTACTATTTTCTCAATCACCCAAATCCCATTTGAAAAGTTACACTTCTTTCCCTCAGTTGCCCATTTTAAGTATTACACAATAGCCTAAGCAAGAAGTTGCTTCTAAGTTTTAACCTGAGGGTATTTGGAGGTTAGAGACCAAGATTATATGATGGATTTGACTACTAGAGTAGTGCTACCCTCCATTGAGAACCAGGATAGAGATTCATTTTATTTGGGGGAAGTTAAAACATTTCCTCTATGGAGGACTATAAGTAGAGGGGGTCATATGTTGTGATATATACCTATTGTCCCAGCATACGTATTTCACTCTAAAATGTCCCAGTTTGGACCAGAAATTCTGTGGTCACCCTAACTATGTCATCTTTAAATCAAACTGTGATTCTTGATTTGGGGAGATGGTTATATTTGTAAAACTTGAGAGGATAATGAACTTTAAAGATGTCTTAATCCCTTAACCAGCTCAGCCTATCCTTTTCCTAGCTAAGAAGTCTTTTTGGAGGATAAGAATTCCAGAAATGATTCAGGCTTTGGGCTTGACAGAATTGGACTATTGGGTCTAAAGACTCCAAAATGCATTTGTGTGTGTATGCATGCACACATGTATGTATGTGTGTGTATATATATATGTATGTGTATATATATATGTATGTATACACACACACACACATACATACACATACACACACAGACAGGTGTTATCTACATGCTGGAGAGTGGGTGTTCTTACTTCTATGAAAGACTGGTAATAGATAATAAGCTTAAAGCATATCAGGGGGTATTTAAGATTTCAGAAGATCTTCCTAACCATGGCAGTTGTAAGACAAAGAGTGTGGTACCAACTGAAATGTGAATTCCTTTTAGAACATGTTTTGAGAAGTACACAAGTAACTATCCAGAGTAGTTTGCATGTGGTATTGTCAAATATACAAATAAATAAATACACTTTATATATATATAAACATATATTATGTATAGTTCCACTTGCCTTTTCTGTAGTGAAGAAGGTGACTTTTTAAACTGCCTTCCAGTTCTAAGTATCTGTGATTGGCTTTCATTGATCTAGGGCCAGGGTCAAAAGGAACTATGGCCCACAGGCCAAATCTGGCCTGCTATGGAAAAAGAAATAATGTAGACAAGAAATAAATGTGAAGCTATCTAGAGCTTCTTTTGCAAATGTTTTCAAGCTTCCCCTTCATAACTGAGCTTTGCTTATCGGCCTAGCCAATGTTAAAATGAGTCCACATTTCCTTAATACATATACCTACCAGGTGATATGTAGGGTTAGGGAGATTGTCCAGAACTTGGTGGGGTGGCAGGGGGATGCCTCCCAAAATGAAATCCATATGTGAATTTGTTTGTTTGAGTCAAAATGTCAACAGTGATATTTTCTTTCCTGCCTATTGCAGTAACCTAAATTTTGTGGTGCTAATAAATTTTTCCTATCCTCCTTCCCAATATTTGCCATGTCATTCCAGGCATCCATGTGATTTATTAACCCAGAGACCAGGTCTCAGCAACTTGCTTAAACAGAGACCTGCTGCCTCTTTAGTTACTAAATAACTAGAGCACATTCTGAAGAAGAGCTTTACTGAGTAGGGGAGTAGAAAAAGTGGGCCATCACTATCTAGCTTAGTGGTTCCTAACCTTTTTTTTTAGCATGAACCCCTTTGAAAATTTGATGAATGCCAAGGATACTCTCTTCAGAAAATTGTCATACATATATGATACTTGCATGCATTCAACCATGCATTGTGAGTTAAAACCTCTGCACTAGCCTTTGCCCAGTTGTTGCAAGAATTCCTGTTGCACGGCTGTCATGGTCAAGGTAACTTGAAATGGAAGCCATGAAAATGACTCTCAAAAAAGCCTGTTATTAGTATACTTGTGGTTCATAGCTCTCAGCTATTGTAAGCATTTTTCTAATTAGCCTTCACAGGCATTTTTTTAATTATGAAAAAAGAGTCATTTAGTGCTCACTTTGATATTACTATTCTCACCAAAAACAAGTCAGGGCTAGGCTCTCCAAATCCTTGAATTGTCAAATTTCAGATTCTTAAAAATGTCTGTTCAGCGCTCACCATCCACAAGTTCATTATTAATATATGAAATGCATTACATAAAAGCTCACCCATGCTCACCTGCCCCCATCTCTCTCTCTCTCTCTTCATGTTTCTTTATCTCTATATATTTCTCTTAGCCAATGGCCTTGACAAAAATAGTAAATTGTTGATAGCACTGATTGTTAGGTATGGTGATGAAGTCAGAGAGGGAAGTGGTGTTCAGATATCTTCATAAGGACGCTTGAGACTCATGGGCCTTTTGGAGTATTAGCTATCATGGAGATCTAACGTCATATATTAAAGGCAAATCTCCTTAACCTCTGCAAACATGAATATATGGTACATCTGGCCCTTGCAGTTGGGATGGTAGGAATATGTGGTATTCCTATCCATGAATAAGTGTTTCTTGCCTGTCTCTTTGCTTCTTTTCTTAGCAGTTTGGAATATGGCAGAGTATGAGGGCTAATGGAATTCTAAATTTGGAAGGGTCCATTAAGGATCATTTCTAATTCAAGTCAGCAAACATTTATTGAGCATCTACTATGTGCTAAGAACTGGGATATTAGGGACAGAGAAAATAATAAAACAGATTTTCCCGTCTTATAGGAAATTAGCTTTGTTCCTGGCTAGGTCTTTTTTTCCCTATCTTTACTAATTTACCCCACCCTTCTTCTAATTCAGTGCATTTTTATATTATTTCTATACTCTCACTGTTCGAAAATAAGTATAAATGCCCTGTTTTCTAACACAGCAGGAAATTCCTTGGCCAACAATTACCTCTAGCTAAGTTGAGACAAGATTTCCAGCCTCCATGGCACAAATGCTTCTGTTCTTATTTCTGCATTGGCTTAGCAGGTCTCATTTAATAGGGAGTAACATATTTTTTTCCCTGCGATTCTGAGGCAAGATTTCTATCATTGCTATTATTGGTGATGTGGAACTGCAAATAGCATTAGCCATGATGTGTTGACCACTGATTTAAGATTATAGTACACAGTTATTGACTTCTGAGTAATGAGTTGAATGTACTCTGCAAAAAGTCAGTTGTCCATATCTAAGTGTGTTAGTTTTTGACTCCTAGTTGGTAGTTGTATTAGTTTTCTACAGCTGCTGTAACAAATTGCCAAAAACTTAGTGGCTTAAAACAACATAAATTTATTATCTTACAGAGGTCAAGAATCTGAAATAGATCTCACTGGGCTGAAATCAAGGTATGATCAGGGCTGCATTCCTTTCTGGAGGCTGTAGAAGAGTTTCCATTTCCTGGCCAGTTCCAGCTTCTGGATTCTGCCCACATTTCTTGGTTCATGGCCCCCCTCCATCCTCAAAGTCAGCAATGGTGGACTGATTCCTTACATTGCATCACTTCAGTCTTGCTTCCATCATCACACCTCCTTCTCTGACTCTCACTCTGCTACCTCCCTCCTCTACTTTTAAAGATGCTGGTAATTAAATTCGGTCTACTTGGATGGATAATATGGGATAATCTTTCCATCTCAAGGTTAGTTGATTTGATTTGCAAGCATAATTCCATCTGCAGCCTTGATTCCAGTTTTGCCATATAACCTAACACATTCACAGGTCATAGGAGTATGATGTGGACTACTTTGGAGGGTCATTACTCTGCCTACCACAGTGACTTGATGGTTTTTTTCTTTCATTTTGAAATAATTACAGATTTACAGGAAGTTGCAAGGCCAGACAGGTCCTATGTACCCCTCCCCCAGTTTCCCCAATAGTTATATCTTACATAACTATAGTATAAGATCAAAACCATGAGCTTGATATTGGAACAATGGATATGTTCAGTTCTATGTCATTTTATAGGTTGTGTAGATTTCTGTACCACTACCACAACCAAGATAAAGTACTACTCCATCACCACAAAAGATCTCTCTTGTGCTACCTCTTTTTTGTGTGTTCTATCTTTTTATTGTTTTTATAGTCACACACCTGCCTTAACCCCTGGCAATCACTAATCTTTTTTTCTAAATCTACAGTTTTGTCTTTTCAAAAATGTTAACAGTATGGAGATTCCTCAAAAGACCAGGAATAGACTTACCATATGACCCAGGAATCCCACTCCTGGGCATATATCCAGAAGGAACCCTACTTCAAAAAGACACCTGCACCCCAGTGTTCATAGCAGCACTATTTACAATAGCCAAGACATGGAAACAGCCTAAATGACTGGATAAAGAAGAAGTGGTATATTTATACAATGGAATACTATTCAGCCATAAAAATGGCAACATAATGCCATTTGCAGCAACATGGATGCCCATGGAGAATGTCATTCTAAGTGAAGTAAGCCAGAAATAGAAAGAAAAATACCATATGAGATCACTCATATGTGGAATCTAAAAAAAAAATGAACGTAAATACAAAACAGAAACAGACTCATAGACATAGAATACAAACTTGTGGTTGCCAAGGGGGTGGGGGGTAGGAAGGGACAGACTGGGATTTCAAAATTTGTAGATACTGACAGGCATATGCAGAATAGATAAACAAGATTATACTGTATAGTACAGGGAAATATATACAAGATCTTGTGGTAGTTCACAGTGAAAAAAAATGTGACAATGAATATATGTATGTTCATGTATAACTGAAAAATCGTGCTCTACGCTGGAATTTGACACAACATTGTAAAATGACTATAACTCAATAAAAAATGTTTAAAAAATGTTATATAAATGGAGTCATATAGTATTTGACCTTTTCACATTAGCTTTTTTCACTCAGCATAATGCCCTTGAGATCCATCCAAGGTGTTTTGTGCATAAGCAGTACATTCCTTTACACTACTGAACAATATTCCATGGTATGAATGTATGACAATTTAACCATTTACCTGTTGAGGGACATTTTGGTTGTCTCTAGTTTTTGGCCATTACAAATAAAGCTGTACGGGTTAGTGTGTAGTTTTTCATGTGAACAGGTTTTCATTTCTGTGAGGAAAATGCCCAGGGGTGTGATTACTGGGTCATATGTTAAGTGTATATTTAGTTTTTTAAGAAGCTGCAAAACTATTTTCTGGACTGCCTGTACATAACTTATCACAGTCTACTGTGATATCAACATTCTACCTGTTTGAATAAACCCTACCTTTTTTTAAGCTATTTTATCCTCCCTCGTTTGTAATATTATTGTCCTAAATATTTCCTCTGCGTATATTTACAACTACATCAGATAGTGTTATAATTTTTGCTTCAACCATCAAACATAATTGAGAAAACTCAACGGGAGAAGCAAAGTCAATTGTATTTACTCTTTCTGTTGTTACTCTTTCCTTCCTGAGGTTTGAAGAGTCCTTCTTTTATATTTTTCTTTCTGTTTAGAGAACTTTCTTTAGCCATTCTTTTAGTGAAGGTTTGTTAGCAACACATTCTGTTAGTTTTCCTTCATCTGAGAATTTCTTGATTTCCACTTCATTCCTGAAGGATATTTTCACTGCATATAGGATTCTGAGTTGACAGTTCTTTTCCTTCAGCACTTAAAATGGTTGTGCCACTCCCTTCTGGTCTCCATGGGTTCTTATGAGAAATGTGCTGTCATTTGAATTGTTTTCCCCTTGTTAGTAAGGCATCATTTCTTTCTCACTGATTTCAAGTTTAAATGTCTTTAGTTTTCAAAAGTTTGACTATGATGTCCCTTGGCATATATTTCTTTGGGTTCATCCAGTTTGGAATACTCTTAGCTTCCTGAATCTGTGGGTTTATGTCTTTTGCCAAGTTTGGGAGTTTTCAGCCATTATTTCTTTGAATACTTTTTCTGTCCTGCCTTCTTTATCCTATTGGTCCAGTCCTCCACTAATAACAGGGAAGTTAAACATTTCTTTATAGTCCCACAGGTCCCTGAGACCCTGTTCATTTTTTTTCAGTCTAATTTTCTTTGTCGTTCAGATTGGATAATTTCTTTTGTTCCATTTTCAGGTTAGCTAATTCTTTCCTCAGTCCTCTTCATTCTATTGTAGAGCTCACCTATTGAGATTTTTTTTTTAAAATTTCAATTATTGTATTTTTCATTACTAAAATTTCTACTTGGTTCTTCCACATATCTTCTATTTCTTTGCTGAGACTTTCTATTTTCATTTGTTTTAAGAGCATTTGTAATTGCTTATTGAAACATTTTTATCATGGCTGCTTTAAAATCTTTATCAGATAATTCTAACATCTCTGTCATCTTGGCTTTGGCATCTGTTACTTGCATTTTTCATTTAGCTTGAAGTCTTTCTGGTTCTTGGTATGACAAGTGATTTTTTAACAGAAACCTGGACATTTTCGTAGTACATTATGAGACTCTGGATCTTATTTAAACTTTCTGTTTTAGCTAGATTTTTCTGACACAGCTTCAGCAGGGCAAGGGAATGTGCTTCCTTTGTTACTGCCAGGTAGAAGTAGACGTTCAGGTTCCCCTCTGAACCTCTGTTGACACTTGAAGTGCAGGGCTTCTCATTACTGCTGGGTGGGGGTTGGAATTCAGTCATATTTCAGGTGCTTAATAACCATATGTGGTTAGTGGCTACCATATTGGACAACACATGTGTAGAATATTTCCATCACTGTCTAGGAAGTGTAGGGATGGGAAAGGTAACTCGTTCCTATAAGAATTGAGGTTTGGGGTTAGATACTGTGGCACAGGTAGAATAAGACAAGGACCTAGTTATTGGATTTGAGGTCTATGGCTGCTTTTTTTTTCCCCAAAAAAACCTGAGGTATTCTAACTACCGGAGAGATATGGATACAGGGAACTCAACTGGACATTATCAACCCAGTAGAGTTGGTAGAAACCATACCATAGTATTAACCAAGTTTCCTCCTCTCAATCCTTGTAAGAGAGGCAGAGTGCCATACTGCAGACCCCTGTACCACTCCATTTGGTTAAAGGGAAATTCTCCCTGATTGGGGAGAGGTTACTTTGTTTATTCATAGTAACAAACTCCACCTCCATGACTGAAGTAACCATTGATTGAGGAAATGTTAACAAAAAAGAGTAGCTTATGAAAAGAGTATTCATTTGATTTGTAGAATCTAGGGTTTATTTGGCATCATGGTGGCCCCAATGTTCTGATCCTTGAGGCTTCCAGAATGCTCATCCTGTTGGGGGGCATTTGTGAAAGAGCTCTGTCCTTCACGGAGCTCTGTGTTGACTTGTTGGCACTTTTTTTGTCCAAGGCCCAGAAAGTCAGTAGATCCTGTTACACAGCTTCTTTGTACACTGGCATAACTGTTGCCTTCTCAGATCTCTCTTTACTTAGATTTGTAGGAATGTCCTCAGTGTCGAGTCAGTGTTCTCAATTTCCCCTTGGGGCAGTTCAGTAACATTTTGTCTTACTGGCTCTCTGTATTTGTGAATACATCTCTGAGTGCTTGCTTTTATGGTTGCCTATGTACTTTGCCTCTTGGCAAGGGAAAAGGTATACCCATTGTCTATTGAATGTATATATTATGTATGATATATAAGTCACATTGCCTTTTCCCATAGCAAATCCAATATGTATATAGCTGTGGCCTTGACATGTTAAGATGTTTCATAAATGACATAGTCAAATCCATTTGGCTAAATAGATGAAAGGAAAGGGAATTGTGCCAGTGCTACAGTAAGTTTTTCAGATTTATTTTGCTTGACTTAAATCTAAACAAAAACACATACTTATCTGAAGAAGAAGCAGTTTGAAAGTTAGGCTATAAAGAGAGAAATAGGCATGATTTATAACCGAAGGTCAAGGTGTTGGTTGCAAATCCAGGACCATGGCTCACTTAGATTCTTCCATATGTGTATTTGTAGGGAAGAGGTGAGTATTCCAGGTCTGCTACTCAGAAATATGGGGATGATATAGTGGGAGCAACCAAAATCCTGATTTGTCACTTTGTGTCTCAGAAAGTCTCCAAATATACACCACTTAATTTTGAAGTCAGTGGTCACCAGTTAAGCAGAAGGCCGAAGGATCTGGATACCGCTGTACAGACCTGGGAAGAGAATCTGGGATCAGCCTTTCTTGCCATTGATCTTACCCTTTTCCTATAAGCCACTGTTTTGTGCCCTATGTCAATAATGCTTTGGTAGCTATATGTACATATATTTAGCACCTGAATAAATGAAAAGACCCATTTGTTTATTGTCAGATAAGGTGGTAATGTCATGATATTGCTGACACCAATGATTCATGATTCATCAAGGACAAGTCACTTCTAGCCAACCACTGAAAGATGCTGAAATGCAGGTAGGTGGACTAATCTCTCCCTTTTGATTTTCACCTCTACCATTCTACCCTCAGGTATGACTTTGATATCTTCCAGAGCTGAGCACCATTGATTAATGGAGGCCTAAAGTAGATGCAGCTAATGCCAAGAATGGGGTTTCTTTACTTTCTGAAAATTCAGTTTATTAGGCTTAAGAATCCACAGACCTACCTCAGACAGCCAGGCTACATACTAGACAAGAGTACCCTCAAATTGCTCTTCTAAATGAAAAGCCATTTTGGCATAATACGCACTGAAATGAAAAGTATGATCCTAGGTATGCTCTTTATTTTGCCCTCTATACTTCTGGGATTCCTCAGCATTTCTCTGAACTACATGGCTCTGACCTCACTCCCAATATCCCTTTAGAAGGCCCTTTGTTATGAGCTTCTCCCTTCTCCATGTGTTCTATTCATGGCACTGAAATGCTGGGTGTCATACGATGTGAGGTAGCATCATCAGCTATGATGAGCTCCAAGGAGGATGCTGGGGTAACCAGCTGTTTCCAGACCCTCAGATAGAAGGAGTGCTCAAGCAGCTGGGATAGCCTGAGGTGGGAGAGGCAGCAGTGGATCATAGGGCAGAGAGCTGCTGTCTGGGCTTGTTGCTGAGATAGCCAGCTGAGGGGGACAGCTGTGTGTTCAGTGGTTTTGAGGAAGTAAAAAACTAACACTGGTGTGTCTTCATTCAGTTTTGTTAAGGGACTCACTGGAAGTTTCTGTCCAGAGGACCATAGGCACTAAAACTGCCAATAATAACACCTTATAATTCTGTAGCCCCTCTTCTAAAGGATTCAAAGTGTTCCTATGTTTATTTCATTTGACCTCACAAAAAACCTCATGGACTTAGGAAAAGTAAATACTGAAGACCACATAGAACAAATTACTTCCCCTCCCTGGGCCTCAGAGTCTTCAAACTGTGAAATGAAGGCTTGGTCTAGAGCTAATCTCTAAGATCTTTTCCCACAACAACAGTTACCATGATGGTAACATTTTCCAGATGGGGGAATTGAGTCTCAGATACTATAAAGTGAGCTTCCCAAAGCCACACTGTAAATCAGGGACAGAATGCTTATTATAGTCCAATCCCTGATCCCTTCCTTTAGATTGCCCTGCAAGTGGTCTCTTTGAACAGTGAGGTAAGGGGAACTCTTGCTTCTGAATATATAAAGCCTGTGCTCCATTCCACTTAACACTCTTCCTCGCCTTCACAGCCTACCCACCCCCCTCACTTATCAGCAGGGCCTCAACCATCCCCTTGATGTTGCCCGGGATCCATATCTCATTTGACTATAGCCACTTTCCTTGCATGTTGTGTGGCTGGATGCAAGGTCATTGCTACCCTTAGAGAGTAAAGTCTAGAGACAGCACTTCAGTTATATCAGCCAAGAGAGGCTATGGCTTCTGGGTGTGGCAGAGAGTCAGGGCAGGAAGAGCCATTCAAAAATATTGTATTGTGAAGTACCCACAAACAGCAAGGAAGGCTGAGGGGAAAGGGCTGACAAAATGGGGCATGGGGGAAATCAAGAGACATTGAGTTGATAAAAGCAGATGGATTCAATTGTCAATCAGTCTGCAGCAAAGAGTAAAGATGACTGCGAATTTTTCAGAGTTGGGGGATAAAATGGCATTTCTGACTGTGATGGGGATTTATTTAGCTTGGGGAAGGACAGTAGGGGAAAAATGAAGAGCTTTTATCTTCAGCAGGTTCAGCTTTTGTAGTAAGACATTTAGCTTAAGAAATGTTGTGAACTGAGTACTATGAGGGAATAAATTCAGAGACCCATATTCCCCATATGATTCCTGGAAACCAGTAGGAGTTTGGTTCAAGAAGGGATGGCAGAAGGTGATTTGTGGTGTTGTAACAGCCGCCTTGGAAGCCAAGATGGAAAATTTGTCCCTGAAAGGCTAGATAGTTGGAGGGGACTCATTGGAAGTTTCTGTCCAGAGAAAATCAATGAAACAGAGTAGGGTTTTAAATACATATAGTAGGGGATGGGGACTGGAACACCCAGGAGCCCCCACTTTGCAATGGGTCCATTTATTAAATCTTTGGCTTATGGAGTTTGTTAGTTACTTTTGGGCAAAAAGTTCCTGAGGCTCCCAGGGCCTCACTGTATCTGATCTTAGTGACCCCCCTCTTTCATTTGTCTTTGTCCTGTTACTTTTTTCTCTTTCCTATTTCCCTAGTTTTGAAACTAACTTCACTTACCATTTATCAGAATAATCCATGAACACTTCACAGATTTTTAAAACTATAGAAAAGAAATGATCAAACTTTCCCTTTTAAAAAATGACACATTTTATTTAGAGTAATTAGAAAAATATTGAAAAACATTCAGAATGAATAATGTAACAAACACACCTAGATCTCTACTCAGAATTGATAATCTTAACATTTTTTATTGTGGTAAGAACACTTAACATACCTAACCACTTAACATATTTTTATGTTTACAATATAGTATCGTTAACTATACACACTATGTTATAGAGCAGATCTCTAGAAATTATTCATGTTGCATGACAACTGTGACCATTTTTAACATAAAGTTTGCTTTAGATTTTTTTTCCCAGTGCCTAGAAATAATACATTACAGACAAGTTAAATTCTGCCCCCTATTCCTCTCTATTCATTCCCAGAGGCAAAGATTAATTTGGTATGTATTCTTACATGTCATTTAAAATTATATAAGTAATATATAGAATTGTTCTGTGTATTTTACACAGAACAATTTACATAAATAATATCCTAATGTATGTGTCATTCTGAAGCTAGTTTTCTTTTCCTTCAGTCAGCATCTTGTTCAGGGATGTATTCCATTTTCCTTTTTACATTCCCTTTTTCCACTCTAACTGAACTCTAGAGCCTATTACATGTACATTACTTTTTCATGATAGTTTTCATGATAATATATAATCACATTACAGGAAAACTGGAAAATCCAACCAATTGATAGCTCTTAGGAACAATTTGCAAAGGTTCTAGGCAGCTCAGCCAGCCCAGTGATTTTGGCTATAAAACACTGAAGACTGAGATTGGAGAAATCTCTAGGGATACCTCCTTGTCAGTTGCCTACCCCATTTTATAAAGGAGTAACAGAGGCTCAGAGAAGGAAAATTACTTAGCAACAGCACACGTCCATTTAATACTGTACTCAACACTCCTGAATCCCTGTCCTGTATGTGAAACATCTCCATGGCCAAAAAAAAAAAAAAAAAAAAAGAGAGAGAGAGAGAAAAGAAACTGAAAAGTGAAATTATTTGTTATAAAAACAATCCATTTTAATAAAGTGTGGTAAATACAGAAGAGTATAAAAATGAAGAAATCAAAGACTGCCCAATTTTATATTTTTATTTTCTTATCTTTTTTCCTGTACACTTTTTATGTTTCTGTGGATGTACCTTATCTTGCTTTTTTCCCACTTAACATTATAATGTCATAATGCACAGTTTTCAAAAAACAGATTTATGTGTTGGAATTTTGCCAATGAATAATTTTAAGGCACAATTTTGCTATGTAGCCATTAAAATAGCATAGGCAGGGACTTATGTAGAGAAGGAAACAAGGACCATGATATATTCCCCAGCAAGCTTGTTCCTGTCCTTTGACCAGATCTTGTTCTTCTGAAAAGCAAACAACAAAACCTAGATTGACATTGTCAGGGTTCCTGCTCCTGAATTATTCATTCAAAACAGTTAGATTGTGGTCTGAAATGGTTTGGGGTATCACCAAGTGATGCCCTGATACACCCCTCCACCTGCAATCCAAGGGTAAGAGGTGCCCCTGAGGCCCACAGGGAGTCAATTTTGGGGCTGCTGAGCTCAGAGAAGCCACCCCAAGGAAAAGATAGTGATTGTTTTCCCTGATCTATGGGGTGAGGTAGGGTGTTCAATTTTTCCAGAGCTTGAGCACAGACAGGTTAACAGTCTATAAAACTTCTTCAGCATTTATGTGAGAGAGACATCCATCCTTGACAAAGCCACACCACTTCTACACACACACATACATGATTAGAATTGTTGAGTACAATTTTGGTTGCATCCATTGTCATACATGCAAAACTGTACTCAACTATCAAGACCTACTGGGAGAAAGAGAGGTGATGGTTTATCATTCTAGACAGTTCAGTGTTTTTGAAACAATGAAGCACTGAGAGATCAAGCTATTCACTCAAGGTCACACAGCAAAAAAACAAACAAAAAAAAAAAAAAAACCAGGATGCTGAGATTAAAAAATAAAGTGAAATGAAAGCATCGTTAGTCTTAGTCTTGGGTCTTGGAAAGCCAAGCCTTAGCCCGCTGAAACTCATCACGCTTCTGCCTTAATCAGTTTAATTCATTGCTAACTTGCCCTTGCCGCCTTTGATTCTCTTTAGATGGGCCAAATGTCAATTCATAGTACTTGTTCAGAAGTGCTTGACAGTTTCAGTTTTTCAGTTCCAGGCTCTATTCTTTCACACAGGTCTGGCAATCCAGGAGTCACGCCAGTGGCTAACTGCATTTCTGCCTCAAGCTTGCTCAGGACTGGTATGTGTGTGTTCGTCTGTGTGTGTGTGTTCACGAGTGCATGTACGCCTGCAAATTAGTAAGTAATGCAAGATTGGAAATGTTCAAGATTTTAAATTGAAATAATTAAACAAATTCCTCTAAGAAGAACCCTCTCCCCTGCCAGAAGATTTTATTTTTAAAGATACTTATTTCTGCATTGATTGAGGTTTAGAAATAGACAGGATGAGACTCAGCAAATGTGTGTTTTGCTGGGACATAGGGTGCTCTTGTTTCCAGGTCATAGAAGCAAATGTTGGAACAAGTCCCAGCTGTGTTTACCCCCAGATTCAAGTTTCAATTCAAGGGAGCTTCTTCCACACCCTTTTCCCCTCCCCCCTAGCAAAAGCTGCAGAGCTAAAGCTGCCTTTATAACAAGGAGTGGCTTTAAGCACCGAGTAGCATTTCCCCTTCAAACTAGGCAGACAACTTCTGTGTGGGAGTCTGAACCTACCACACCTATCAAAGGCTTTGGAAAATGTGAGGTGGCACTTACTCCATCTAAACTCCAAAGAACTTGCCTGTATGCTGACTAGCTTGGCTGTGGGAAATCTTGCTTTTTTTCCCTATCCAAAGGCCCCCACTTAACCCATTAGGTCTGAATGTGTGGGTGTAGGGGATACAGGGGTGGGGTGGCAGCAGAAATTTCACAGCTATTCTGAGACCCAAGGATGGTGGCAGATGAAGAAGTCCATTACTCATCTGTCTCCAGTGTCTCAGGTAAGTGATGATTGCAGTCCTCACTAGGAAAGACAAGAGAGGCAAGTAGATGTGGAAGAGTTGCGAGGGATCTCAGCCACAGATCAGTGAGATCAGTGCTTGCCAATATTTTCATACCCTCCCAAACCCTTCCTTTATCTTTTTTTCATAAGGCCTAGTGCTTTGAAGAGGTTTTTTTTTCCCCCTGAAAAAGCTACATTTATTAAATAATAGCTTCTCAATGTTCATACACAATACACACATGTGTGTCTGATCAGCATGGATAACCAATATTATTGTGCTTGGTTGCTTTAATTCCAGGGAAAACCAAAGAAACTTGACATTTAGATAACTAGGGCAGCTGTATGATAGTTAAGTGCTCTGTTTTCTTTAAAGTTTTGAAATATTGAAAATGACTTGAGGATCCCAGTGATTATCTTTGTGATCTGTTAAGATGACCAGGGACCTCAGGTTGGGAACTACTGATCTAGTTAACCCCTCCCCGCATCTTTGAGTTAGCGAGTTAAGGCTTTGGCCAAATAGAAAGTTAATCTTTGTGCTGGGATTAAAACTCATCCCACTGGGGGCCAGTTTGTATCCTTATACTTGGCTTCCTCTGTGATTCTTCTGGCTTATAACTTTGACTCATCTATAATTAAATATTTTAAAGGTCATGAAGGGGACTCTCAGTCAAAATCTATATTAGGATTCTTCAGAGAGCCAGAATCTATCTATCTATCTGTCTGTCTGTCTGTCTATCTATCCTATCTATTTACATACACACATACACAGTAAGACAGAATCAATATACACACACAGTAAGTAATTGGCTCCTGTGATTATGGAGGCTGAGAAGTCCCACAAATGCTGTCTGTAAACTGAAGACCCAAAAAAGCTGGTGCTGTACTTCCAGTCTGAATCCAAAGGACCAAGAGGGCCAGTTATGTAAGTTCCAGTCCAAGGGCAGGAGAAAACCAATGTCTCAACTCAACAGTCAGGCAGAAACAGACCTTAATATACATTAAAGTCACATAGGATGGTTTGAAACTGCCTTGGGATTTGAGACAGCCCCTCAGCTTCTGGGAGGGTTATTAAAGGAGCTCTCTCACTCCATTTATCTGGAGCTCAAAGTCATTCATAGATATAATATACTTAAAGAAGACCTACTAAGTCTAAGAAACTATCACTGGGAGGAGGGAGGTGGTAGCAGTAATAGTGGAGTGATAGGTGAGTTCAATAGCTCCCATTTCAGGGAAACTGTTATTCTAGGGGAGAAATTTGTGCACAGGACTGTTTCTAAGGCTGTTCGTGAGATAGTGCATGCCTCTGGGGGTTGTAAATTTCATATATAATACTTTCTTCCCTGGGACTGAAAGGTGTATGATGGAACCAGGTAAACCAACTGCCTATTTCTAACTGCTTACTAGCAGAAGAACTGTTGTAAGTTGTGCTTCACCAGTGCTTTGTGCAGCAAATCATAACAAAATTTAGAAGCACTACCACCCTGGCCATTTGTATGTTTACTCATTAAGACTCACATTGACAACTTGGCCACAAATGTTTTTTACCTCTTGGGAATAACTAGGAGATCATTTAAACCATTTTATCTGATACAGTAATCACTTCTTATAGATTACCTTGCCTAGATATATCCATGAATAGGCAACTACCTCCAAAGGCAGTACATACCAGACATTCATTCTTTTTATTTTATTTTATTATTTTTAATTGTGGCAAAATACACATAACATAAAATTTTCCATCTTAACCATTTTTAAGTGTACAGTTCTGTGGAATTAAGTATATTCCCATTGCTATGCAACCATCACAACCATCCATTTCTAGACCTCTTTTTATCTTGCAAAACTGGAACTGTGTACCCATTCAGCAATAACTCCCCATTTCCATCCTCTCCCCAGACCCTAGCAACCACCATTCTACTTTTTGTCTCTATGAATTAGACTAGTGAAGGTTCCTCATGTAAGTGGAGTCATACAATATTTGTCCTTTTGTAACTGTCTTTTTTCATTTAGCATAAAGTCCTCAAAGTTCATTCATGTTGTAGTATGTGTCAGAATTTCCTTCCTTTTTAAGGTTGAATAATATTCCATTGTATGTATATATCACGTTTTGTTTATCGATTCATCTCAGTGGACATTTGACTTGCTTCCACCTTTTGCCTATTATGAATAACGCTGCTATAAACAAATATTGCTTTGAGATCCTGTTTTTAATTCTGTTGGGCATTCACCCAGAAATGGAATCATTAAATCATATGGTAATTCTATTTTTAATTTTTTGAGGAACTTCAATACTGTTTTCCATAGCAGCTGTGCCATTTTACATTCCCACAAACAGTGCACAGAGTTCCAAACTTCTACATCCTTGCCAACATTTGTTATTTTCTAGTTTTGCTGTAATAGCCATTCTAATGTTTGTGAGGAGCTATCTCATTGTGGTTTTAATGTGCATTTTTCTAATGATTGGTGATGTTGAGCATCTTTTCATAAGCTTATTGGCTGAGTTGTAGGAGTTCTTTATATATTCTGGATATTAATCCTTTTTCAGATATATGATATACAAATGTTTTCTCCCATTCCGTGAATTTACTTTTCACTTTGTTGGTAGTTTCTTTTGATCCACAAAAGTTTTTCATTTTGCTATAGTTCAGTTTATCTGTTTTTTCTTTTGTTGCCTGTGCTTTTGATATCATATCCAAGAAATTATTGCCAAATGCAACTTTGTGAAGCTTTTGCCCTATGTTTTCTTTCAGCTTTTACATTTAGGTCTTTGATCAATTTTGAGTTAATTTTTTTATATGTTGTAAGGTAAGGGTCCAGCTTCATTTTTTGGCATGTGGATATCCCATTTTCCTAACACCATTTTTTGAAAAGACTGTCCTTTCCCCATTGAGTGGTCCTGGCACCCTTCTTGAAAATTATTTGACCGCATATGTGAAAGTTTATTTCTGGGCTTTCTATTCTATTCTGTTGGTCTATATGTCTGTTCTTATGCCAGTACCAAAAAAAAAATTTTATTACTGTAGTTTTGTAGTAAGTTTTGAAATCAGTAAGTGTGATGCCTCCAACTTTGTTGTTATTTTCAAGATTATTTTGGCTATTTGGGATTCCGTATGAATTTTAAGATGGATTTTTCTATTTCTGCAAAGAATGTCATTGAGTTTTTTATACAGAAGAAAATTGCACTGAATCTATAGAATACTTTGGGAGGTTTTGACATCTTAACAATATTACATCTTATAATCCTCGAACATGAACATCTTTCTATTTATTAGTGTCTTCTTTGGTTTCCTTCAGCAACATTTTGTACTTTTTAGTGTGTAAGTCTTTCACCTCCTTGGTTAAGTTTATTCCTAAATATTTTATTCTTTTTTATGCTAGCATAAATGGGATAAATTTTCTTAATTTCCTTTTTGGCTTGTTCATTGTTAGTGTATAGAAATACAGCTGATTTTTGCATGTTGATTTTGTATCTTGAAACTTTGCTGCATTTGTTTATTCTAGCAGTTTTTTGTGGAATCTTTAGGGTTTTCTATATATAAGATCATGTCGTTTCATTTGTATACAGACATGAATTTATTTCTGCCTTTCCAATTTGGATGCCTTTTCTTTCTTTTCAGAAAGCCTATTCTTAAATTGAGTTGAAATATGTTTTCTTATGGCTTTCCTTGTTTTTTTTTTAAATAAACTTTTAATTTTAGAACAGTTTTAGATCTACAGAATTCTTGTGATGATAGTATAGAAATATACCTCACATCATTTCCCCTGTTATTAATATCTTCCATTACTATGGTACATTTGTGAAAATTAACAGATGTTAATACATTATTATTAACTAAAGTCCATATTCCTACTGCCTTAGTATCCCCCTAACATCCTTTTGCTGTCCTGGTATCCCATCCAGGATAGCACATTACATTTAGTCATCGTGTCTTCTTTGCTACTCTTGACTGTGACAGTTTCTCAGACTTTCCCTTGACAGTTTTGAGGATTAGCAGTCAGGTATTCTGTAGAATGTCCCTCACTTGGGATTTGTCTGATGTTTTTATCATGATTAGACTGGGGTAGTATGTTTTAGGGAGGATGATCACAAAGGTAAAGTACTATTCTCATCACATCATATCATGAGTACATACTATAAACATGATTTATCACTGTTGGTGCTGACCATGATCACCTGACTGAGGTAATGTTTGTCAGGCTTTTCCAGGGTAAAGTTACTTTTTCTCCATTTCCATAATGTACTCTTTGGAAGGAATTACTTTGGGCAGTCTACACTTTAAGACTGGGGAGTTATGCACCACCTCTTTGAGGATGGAGTATCTGCATAAATTATTTGGAATTCTTGTGCACTGGAGATGTGTCAGTTTGCTCTCATTTATTTATTCAATCATTTATTTATATCACTATTGACTCGTGGATATTTATTTTAAACTTTGGGTTGTAGTCCAATGCTACTTTGTTTATTTTGTCAAATTGCTCCAGCTTTGGCCATGGGGAGCTATTTCAGTTGATTCCTGTGTCTCTTTAACATACTTCCATCACTATGGGTTAATTTTTTTTTTCTTTTGAGCCTGGTTCTTTCTGCCTTGTGCCACAAAAAAACTTAATCTCTCCTGGATATGATAGCCCTTCAATTTCTAAAAACAGCCATCATTACATCCTCTAGTCTTTTCCAGACTAAACATTTTCCACCCATTTTTCAGACAGTCCTCATGTGACAGATTTATCGACTCCTTTCTCTCCTAGTTGCTTTCTTCTGGAAAAATTCCATTTTGCCAGTTACTTGAACTACCTCCTCCCACTCTTATTACCCTTCAAACATTGCATTATAAAATTTGAGAGAAATCAAAAGTAGTTCCACTTCTAGAATCTATTTGTGACAATATGTAGTACAGTGGCTTTATCACTGAATAAATAAATGACCCTGTATTAGAATGAAGACCCCCTTGGGGATATAATGCTTCTGCTTTGTACAGAGCTTAATATTTTTCAAAGCCATTTAGAAACTCATTTCCTTGACCCTTCTAATCCCTTTGTGAGACAGGTATGGCAGGTAGCGATATGCCCAGAAAATAAAGGCTCAGAGAGGGTGTCTTGTCCAAAGTCGCCATATGAGTTAGATGGAACTGGGTTCTCTTGACTCTCTGTCCAATAACCTTTACATTTTGTTTAAACTTTGACTGTTTAGGCTACTAATTGTTTGTCAGAACTTCAACATCAATCATAATTGTCCATATATTTGCATATGGGCTGAAATTAGCCTCTGATATAAAATGAAATATGAAAGCTATGTCTGAAATGCAAACGTTTATGAAATATTTTTAAAAATAAAAATTGTTTTTGTGTGCTACTAGATATCAGTTGGATGGTCAAGCCAGAGCCTAGAAAGCATATGGTTAGCTTTGGGAATAGAAGTGTGAACAGAACAAAAATGAATGTTTTCTAATTGTCCTTGCTTGCTGTGAATATTAGGCAGCTAGCTTTGTCTCTTTTTCACCACCTATCAAATTCTAATGGAAAGGTGCTGAGGTGCAGCTAATCCCAAACAGTGTATAATCCCCAAATAATTTATACAGTAATATTGTGTCACACATGCATAACCCAGTGCCCAGTCCTTGCTCTTCTATTTTGGAGGTTTAAGAGACTGTACTGGTAGACTTGGCAAAAAGCACCAGCGTTTCTTCCTGAGATGTCTCTGTTCATTCACAACCAAGGCAGGAAGATAGTAAGAGTCTTGTCATTTGAGCTAGCATTGAGGTGTGAAGAAAAGGAAAGCTAGAAAAATTTTCCTCCTTGCTACCTAACACTCCTTCAATCGTTTTTTTTTTTTAATTTAATTTTATTGAGTTATAGTCAGCTTATAATGTTGTGTCAATTTCCAATGTAGAGCACAATTTTTCAGTTATACATGAACATCATAAATTCATTGTCACATCCTTCTTCACTGTGAGCTACCACAAGATCTTGTATATATTTCCCTGTGCTATACAGTATAATCTTGTTTATCTATTCTATATATACCTATCAGTATCTACAAATTTTGAACTCCCAGTCTATCCCTTCCCACCCCCAGCCCCCTTGGCAAGCACAAGATTGTATTCTATGTCTATAAGTCTGTTTCTGTTTTGTATTATGTTTTGTTTGTTTGTTTGTGATTTTTTATTTTAAATTCTACATATGAGTGATCTCATATGGTATTTTTCTTTCTCTTTCTGGCTTACTTCACTTAGAATGACATTATCCAGAGACATCCATGTTGCTGCAAATGGCGTTATGTTGTCGGTTTTTATGGCTGAGTAGTATTCCATTGTATGAATATACCACTTCTTCTTTATCCAGTCATCTGTCGATGGACATTTAGGCTGTTTCCATGTCTTGGCTGTTGTAAATAGTGCTGCTATGAACATTGGGGTGCAGCTGTCATTTTGAAGGAGGCTTCCTTCTGGATATATGCCCAGGAGTGGGATTCCTGGGTCATACGGTAAGTCTATTCCTATTCTTGTGAGGAATCTCCATACTGTTTTCCACAGTGGCTTCACCAAAATGCATTCCCACCAGCAGTGAAGGAGGGTTCACTTTTATCCACAGACTCTCCAGCATTTGTCATTTGTAGATTTTTGAATGATGGCCATTCTGACTGGTGTGAGGTGATACCTCATTGTAGTTTTGATTTGCATTTCTCTGATAGTTAGTGATATTGAGCATTTTTTCATCTGCCTATTGATCATTTGTATGTCTTCCTTGGAGAATTGCTTGTTTAGGTCTTCTGTCCATTTTTGGATAGGGTTGTTTATTTTTTTCTTATTGAATTGTATGAGCTACTTATGTATTTTGGAGATCAAGCCTTTTCGGTTTCATTTGCAAAACTTTTTTCCCATTCCGTAGGTTGTCTTTTTGTTTTATTTATGGTTTCCTTTGCTGTGCAGAAGCTTGTAAGTTTCATTAGGTCCCATTTGTTTATTCTTGCTTTTATTTCTTCTAGGAGAAAATTTTTGAGATATATGCCAGACAATGTTTTGCCTATATTTTCCTCTAGGAGGTTTATTGCATCTTGTCTTATGTTTAAGTCTTTGTTCCATCTTGAGTTGATTTTTGTGTATGGTGTAAGGGAGTGTTCTAGCTTCATTGTTTACATGCTGCTGTCCAGTTTTCCCAACACCATTTGCTGAAGAGACTGTCTTTATTCCATTGTATATTCTTGCCTCCTTTGTCGAAGATGAGTTGACCAAAACGTTGTGGATTCATTTCTGGGCTCTCTATTCTGTTTCATTGGTCTATATGTCTGTTTTGGTACCAATACCATGCTGTCTTGATGACTGTCGCTCTATAGTATTGTCTGAAGTCTGGGAGAGTTATTCCTCCAGCCTCTTTCTTTCTCTTCAGGAATGCTTTGGCAATTCTAGATCTTTGATAGTTCCATATAAATTTTATTATGATGTGTTCTAGTTCTGTGAAATATGTCCTGGGTCATTTGATAGGGATTGCATTAAATCTGTAGATTGCCTTGGGCAGTGTGACCATTTTAACAACATTGATTCTTCCAATCCAAGAGCATAGGATATCTTTCCATTTTTTAAAGTCTTCTTTAATTTCCTTCATCAATGGTTTATAGTTTTCTGTGTATAAGTCTTTCACCTCCTTGGTTAGATTTATTCCTAGGTATTTTATTACTGTGGGTGCTATTTTAAAGGGGATTGTTTCTTTACTTTCTTTTTCTGTTGATTCATCGTTAGTGTAAAGAAATGCCACTGATTTTTGAACGTTAATCTTGTAACCTGCTACCTTGCTGAATTCTTCAATCAGCTCTAGTAGTTTTTGTGTGGACCTTTTAGGGTTTTCTATATATAGTAACATGTCATTGGCATATAGTGACACTTTTGCCTCTTCGTTTCCAGTTAAGATCCCTTTTAGCTCTCTCTTGCTGATTGCTGTGGCTAGGACTTCCAAGACTATGTTCAAATAGGAGTGGTGATAGCGGGCAGCCTGTCTTGTCCCAGATTTTAGTGGGAAGCTTTTGAGTTTTTCACCGTTGAGTACTATGCTGGCTGTAGGTTTGTCATATATAGCTTTTATTATGTTGAGATATGTTCCCTCTATACCCACTTTGGCGAGAGTTTTTATCATAAATGGGTGTTGAATTTTATCAAATGCTTTTTCTGCATCTATTGAGATGGTCATGTGGTTTCTGTCCTTTCTCTTGTTGATGTGATGTATTACATTGATTGATTTGCATATGTTGAACCACCGCTATGTCCCTGGGATGAACCCCACTTGGTCATGATGTATAATCTTTTTTATGTGTTGTTGGATTCTATTTGCTAATATTTTGGTGAGGATTTTGGTGTCTATGTTCATCAGTGATATTGGCTTATAATTCTCTTTTCTGGTAGTGTCTTTGCCTGGTTTTGGTATCAGGGTGATGGTGGCTTCATAGAATGAGTTTGGGAGTATTCCCTCCTTTTCAATTGTCTGGAAGAGTTTGAGAAGGACTGGTATGAGTTCTTCTTTGTATGTTTGGTAGAATTCCCCAGTGAAGCCGTCTGGTCCTGGACTTTTATTTGTAGGGAGGTTTTTTATTGCTATTTCGATTTCATATCTAGTGATCGGTTTGTTCAAGTGGCCAGTTTCTTCTTGATTCAGTCGTGGTGGACAGTATGTTTCCAGAAACTTGTCCATCTCCTCTAGGTTATCCGGTTTGGTTCGCTATAGTTTTTCATACTATTCTCATATGCTATTCTGTATTTCTATTTTATTTGTTGTAATTTCTCCATTTTCCTCTCTTATTTTGCTAATTTGCGCTCTCTCTTTTTTCTTCTTTGTGAGTTTGGCCAGAGGTTTGTCGATTTTATTTACTTTTTCAAAAAACCAGCTTTTGGTTTGATTGACTTTTTCTAATTTTTTTTAATCTCTATTTTATTTATTTCCTCCCTGATCTTCATAATTTCCTTCCTTCTGCTGCCTTTTGGGGTTTTTTGTTCTTCTTTTCCTAGTTCTTTTAGTTGGTGGGTTAAGTTGTTTATTTGATATTGTTCTTCTTTTTTGAGGAAGGCCTATATTGCTATAAACTTCCCTCTTAGCACTGCCTTTGCTGCATCCCATAAATTTTGTGTGGTTGTGTGTTCATTGTCATTTGGCTCAAAGTATTTTTTAATTTCATCTTTGATTTCATTATTGACTCATTGGTTTTTTAGTAGCATGTTGTTTAATCTCCATGCTGTCATTTCTTTTCTCCTTTGTTTTTCTAGTTTCTGGTTTCTGATTTCTAGTTTCATGGCATTGTGGTCAGAAAAGATGCTTGAGATTATTTCTGTCTTCTTAAAATTGTTGAGGCTTCTTTTGTGCCCAAGTACATGATCAACCTTAGAAAATGTCCCATGTGCATTTGAAAAGAATGTATATTCTATTTTTTTGGGGGGGGGGGTGTAATGTTCTGAAAATATCGACCAACTCTAGGTGTTGTGTTATATCATTGAATATTCTGTTGCCTTATTTATTTTCTGTCTGGGAGATCTATCCAGTGATGTTAATGGAGTGTTAACATCTCCAACAATGATTGTATTCCCATCAGTTTCCCCCTTTATCTCTGTTAGTATTTGCTTTATGTACTTTGGTGCTCCTATATTGGGTGCATATATATTAATGAGACACTCCCTCAATGTTAAAACTAGTCTGTACAAACCAGACATTGTGCTATATACAGAATATATCAGATCACAACTCTTCAGGATTGATGATCACCATACCCAAAGGGCCTGCTGCCTTCAAAGAGCTAGCTGTCTGTGGTGCCACCTACTAGCCAGGGTAGGCTGGAGAAAGTAATTTGTTTGTTAGGAGGTGGTCTGAGGTTTGGCTGGCAGATGGGAAAGGCTGAATTTCAGGGCTGATAGAGGGGTATTATCCAGATAAGGAGGGCATCAAAGAGACTGAGAGCTTGACTTTACAACTCTGGTAAGGAGGGAAGGAGTAAGTGGGTATAGACACAAATACCTACTCCAAGAGTAGGGGTTGGTGAGTGTTATCTCTTATCTTTAATATTTTATGAGTATCTGAGATAGAGGGTTGATAGTAGAACCTGGGAAGCATGACTAAGTAGTTGAATCTGCTGTAGTAAAAGGGGCGATGGGGTGGCTTTTAATTATTTGAACATATGAATTTTATTTATTTGCTACCTGAAAGAGATTCTGAGGTGAGTTGAGTGAGTAATGTGAATTCTCATGATATGATTCTTTTTACTTGAGGAAAAACTATGTCCTTTGGAAACCTGAACTTTTAAATTCTCCTTTACCCCCCAAATTTTGTCTATATAACTGTGATCAACATACTTCTTCCCTAGATGGAGATATCTAAATTAATGGCAGAGCCAGGTAGTGGTTCCAGTTCCAAATGGCCCTGATTAACCCTGGTGGTTGGACAGTTTTGTATAAATCTAGGAGACAAGAACTTCTGCAAAGGGTCTGATGAGCCCAAGTTAAGACTCTGAGGAAAAGCTTCCACACCATCCATAGATATTATCTGATTGTGTGTACATGGGTGCTAGATATTTTTTAAATCTTCCAACTTACCTGAAGCCAGTCTTCCCATCTCTATCTTGGGTGCCTTATCTCCTAATTGTCTCATCACTTCTCTCTCCCGTGTTTGTAGAATTCACAAGATTAAGCATAATAATGTTGAACACAGAATGAAATGGCTTGCTTAGCTTTGACTTTAAGGTCAGGCATAAGATAGTCTATATAAGTCTTAGCTCCATAATTGGATGAATACTTTAAGTCTTTTTTTTTAAGTGAGGGTGAGAAACAAGAAAACTTTTAGATTATTATTCTTCCATTTACTCTGCAGCCTGAGGACTTAGAACTAGGTGGCACAAAGATAGATACTAAACTTAAAAAAAAGAAAAGCCAAGTCCCTTTTCTTCCTTGTGCTTTAGCTTCTTGAATGATAAAATGAGACACATTCAATTTTCTATTATCTAAAGCCATCTGCTTTGTGGATTATTCAGACTCTTATGTCTTCATTCTTCAGCTGTTCAGTGTCACTTCTACCAAAACATACATATATATGTTTTTTTTTTCTGATTCTACCAGAAAAGCAGTGCCAGGCTTAGGCATGTAGGGAAAAACAGAAAAATGTGGGGGCAAAAATCAGTCCGTTTTATTGTACTTCCTTCATTTGTAAGTCAGCATCTTTACTTTAAAAGAATAACTGCCTAGTTCTTCCTCTTCGCTCACCCCTATTCCCGTAAGTGTGTATTTTCTTCTTCTTTCCACCTCTCCCTCCTCGGCAAATCTGGTGGACAGACTAGTCTGACGCCTCAAAAATACTCTAATTCTAAAAAAGAAACCAAATTCTGCCTCTGACATTCCATTCCCCCTGTGATTTTAATTAGGTATAAATTCTCCTATGCTTGCTTTGAAAAGTGCCTCAGGATCTTAGGGAGATGGCAGGCAGATGGGGTATTAATGCAGGGTGATGTTTCTCACTTCACGGTGCCCATGCAACATTTATTGTCATTAAAATAGTGTCATTCAAATGAGGTGGCTGATGTTGGAAAATGAATGCAAAGTTGATCATTGTTCTGTGGATTTGAGCTTTGATGAAGAAGCTGAATTAGAGGCAGCACTTCAACACTGCTTAAGTAATATGTATCTGTATCACTCAGTGGTGAAACCCTGGAGACTGATAGGAGGACAGAACCTCTAAGGTGATGTTAGGGTGGTGGCGATAAAGATACCTGCCTCTCCTAGTTTACCAGGCTATGGAGAGAATGAGGAATATACTATGTGTATAGTAGCCTGAGTGCATAGAAAGAAAAATACAGATGTTGTATTAGCCCTGTGTAAGATCTTTGGTCAATTCCCCAGAGCCCTGTAGTATCCTGGAAGCCTTGTAACTAATATCTCCTTTCCCTCCTCAGGTTTTTGTTTTTCCCTGATGCCCAGATTAAAAGAAAAATTGATTCCTTTCTATCTTGTGTTTAGCTTTTGTCCCTCTGCATTGAGCCTTTGAATTCAGGAAACCTCTTTGGATCTGTATGGCTATCCACTGATGGTTAGGCTTAAATATTAAACAATCTTACAGAACTAATTAGCTTTTACGGCCTATGGCCCAGTCAACTAATTTTGCTGCATAGAATTCCTGAGAGAAAAAAAATACGTATTTAGGACTTGGTAAAACTTCCCTTAAAATATCTCCTTGTACTTGCAAGTAGTTCTGACCCTGGGGAAATGTTTTGTACTATCCCAGCTCGTGAACATGCAGCTTTCTATGCTATATTCATTACAACTCCATTCCAGGCTGAGTTGTGAAAAGGTGAGGGGAACAGGAGCCATTTTGGAGAAGTAGAATAAACTGAATCAAATGTCTAAAGAACATAGCTTGATTAATTCAAAACGGAAGCCCTGGCCTCCCCAGTCTCATGCTCCATGGCAATAATTTCTCCTTGGCCCAAGGCCTAAGCATCTGTGTCCAAATCTAATACTCTTTCTTGGACAGATTCATCAAGTCAAACCTTGAGTTGCTTGTTTTTTTTTTTTTTTCCTGCATCATCCCCTATTTAAGTTAAGCTTAAAAATGAGAGCCATTACACAGTAAAACAAACAAACACACAACAATAACAGAACATCATGTCCTGGCCCACAGAGGTCAATTTAATGTGATTAGTGGCATAAAACTTCACAAAGGCTTTCACTGGAGGATTAGCAGAAACAGCATCATTCAATATGTTGCCACGTGCTGCCATTCTTCCACTTTGGCATTATTTATTGATGTAGCAGAAGCACAATATTTGTACCTATTAAGCCTTTTAGTTTCCTTTCAGCTTTTCCTGAGTAAAAGTGGAACCGCACCATTATTGTTAAACCATTCTCAAGGCCAAAAAACCTCCTGAATATTGTTTACATCCCTGGTTACAAAGGCGAGTACCAAGGCGGAGCTGCTCTGCCTGCTTCGATTCATATCAAGGGTAACACTGTGTGTGTGTGTGTGTGTGTGTGTGTGTGTGTGTGTGTGTGTGTGTTCACGAGTGGGTAGTGAATGGAACAAGAGTTTTAAGGAAGGAGGAGGGGGCTGGAAGGAAAAAAAACTTTCAATGAATTGAAACTGCATAATGAAAAGATTTGGAAATTTAATTACAAAAATGGCTGTGTTTTTTCTCTCACCTCCTCCTCTCTCTCCTTTCTTCCTCTCTACCCTCCCCAGAAGCACTGAAGTAAAATGAGACTGTCAGATCGAAGCCACACACCCACTCTAGGTCTGTTTTGAGAAAGGATTTTTCCTCCCTTATTTATTTTGTGGCTGTGGCAGAATGGATACCGCAAGACGCAGTTACAGTGTGGAGAAGCCACTGTTTGCCTTGTTCCCCTCCCCTGTGCGGTTCTCTGGTCTGGCAAGCAGGGTCAAAGCTTCAAAGGCTTGCCGTGGCCACACTTCTCACCACCTCTTGTGATTTCACACTCGGACTGTCCCTCTGACATATGGCTTGAAAGAGTTGGAGGTTTAGTTTCCAAGTTTGGAAATGTTCAAGTGTTGCAATGAAGAGTGGGTTTGTCCTTGTGGCTGCAGCTTCTGTTGAGGAATTTTGGAAAAGGAATAAAATGTCTTTCTAGCCTAGTAATCAAGAATATATTTGTGAACATGCACATAATTCAAATGATGCATTTTGGAGCACAGCCACATTATTTAATATTGACGTTTCCCTTTTTAATTTTTAATTTTTGTCTAGGACTCTTTAGAGTGCCTGTATCTGATTCCCTAAATGTTTTTATTTTCAGGCTAGTTGTCAATTTCCAACTACTCTAAAATGTAGCTTCTGGATGTTCTTGGTCTCTCTTGGCTTCACTTCTTTCTATAGCTTGTGTTCTCTCCTCTAAATAAAATTGCATCTAATTAATAAAGGTAGAAGGGTATTCGATTTTAATACTGTCTGTGAAAGCCTGTCTCCTACACCCACTCTGTTAGGAATATCTTCCTCACATGTAACGCATACCCCTCCTCTAGTTGGTTGAGAGAGACACGTAGGTGTAGTATCAAAGACCTAAGATGAGATCATAGTCATTGGGCAACCAAGATGGGAACAAGATCCTATGGACAAGAACTCAAATGTATAATATAGTGAGCTGTGGGGAGGAGGAAGAAACTAAGTACAAGTTTGGAAGGAGAGAGATACTGAGACACTGGGTCAGGAAGGACCTGAAGCAGGCAGACAGAGAGAAGGAAACTAAAGCAGACTCAGGAGCAGTGTGTCTTCGGTTATGACTGTTTACTGTACACCCCTTGTTGCTCTTTCTCTCTCTGTTCTTATTAAGTTGTCCTTAAGCCATCTCTGAGATGTACACAACATAGATCTTTCAACCCATTCTCTTAATGAGTTTTATCACTTTCATGTTTTTTTTTTTTAAAACTCTGTCTTTTACATGGCCTTTAGGAGCCCAAAACTGGATGTGCTAGCTCAGGAAGAATTTGATCAGTGTTTTGGAAAAATAGATTTACTATTCTGGCTTGTATTTTTATACTTGTAACCACATGTATGCTAAGCAACCATCTAACTGACTCATTTTCTTTATAGTCCATTCTGATCTTGAAATCCTTTGAGTGTTACATTTTTCAATCTGATCTTAGCAGGGATTTAAATAACTAACTAGAGTTCTCAGTTCAAATATGTTTAGGAAATAATGGATTAAACAAAATAAAACAGGTTTTTTTCATATACATCTTCCTAGAGCCTTTCTGTTAATGCATATTATGACTTTAAAAGATGCAACTTTTCCCAAACTCATTTGCTGAAAATAGCTTATTAGTATTTTGAGAAATATTTGTGTTCCAAGGTATACAGTTTAGGAAACACTGTTTTTGTTTTTGAAATTTAGAGGGCTTGAAGCTTTTAAATAAAATGGTGTTTCCTTTATATTTTTGGTTCCCATGCCTATTTGGTCTTTGTCACTACTGTGCCCCCAAAAAAGAAAACCTCTTACCATCTGATGTTAGTACTTGGCATCTGTCCATCTCGCTGTGGTTTTCATTTTCAAAGCATAACAAGTTGTTTTCCCATCCTATTCCATTCTTTTCTACCTTTCCACTTTGGTGCTGGGAATTAATATCCCATCCTGCCTCCTTACAGCTTATTTCTTCCTCCCAGTTTTGCAGACCTGGACATTAATGGAAATGATAAGTACCTTATAATTGTATAGTGCTTTATATTTTCAAGGTACTTTCACATTCATTATCTCATTTAATCCTCACCACACTTCAGTAGGTAAGCAGAGCATGGATTATTATGCCATTCTAGTTCATAGCCATACAGCTAAGGATAGAGCCAATAAGGTTTTTAGAAGAATAAGTTCTGCTACACTTAACCCACCATCAGTTCCCTAGCCTAATTCCTTTCCTGCTATTTTTTGGAAAAGGAAAATATATATATATATTCATGTATATATTCACATACATACATATATATAGACTTACTTGGAAAATATGAGAATTTGCTGAGAGAGCAAATGTGGAAAATTGTTTGGCAGGAAATCACACATGGAGGGACCCAACTGGGTCTCTTGGTGCTTGAGCATTATGTGGGAAACTGTCAGAAGGAAGCCAAATAATCCTAGGTTGGATCATCACAGGGAAGACTCATTTCTAGGTGGCAGGGATACTTTCACATTGCTGAGAGGGATGTCTGGTTATGAAAATCTCTAATGTCCTCCCTGACTCTGTACTAAAAGGATTGACTAGTTAATTTTGCATCTATTTTTGTAATGTGGCGATTTGTGTGCTGATTGGAGCCATACTGGGCAAACCCTTTTTGTCTAAGTCAGTGGTCTTCAAGGGGGAAAAAGGAAAGTTTTGCCATTTGGGATATTTAGCAATGTCTAAAGGCATTTTTAATTACAACTGGGTGGAGGGTTGCTGCTGGCTTCCAATGAGTACAGGGCAGGGATGCTTCTAAACCTCTGACAATTCATAAGAGAGCTGTGCCATTGCCCCCCACTATACACACACATACACACACACACACACACACACACACACAAAAACAAAGAACTATCTGACCCAGAATGTTAGTAGTGCCCAGATTGAGAAACTCTGATCTAGGTGAAGAGCCTGGGTCCCATAGAAGTTGTTTTGACTTGATCTCTGCTTTTTCCTCTGTATTTGCTCTCTCTCATGTGTGTGTGTGTGTGTGTGTGTGTGTGTGCATGTGCATTTGTGTATGTTGGGGGTTATCCATTTAAGTAAATATAGAAAAGGTTCTCAGAGCACCTGAACAGTTTCATTGTATTGTGAAGAAGTGAGTGTGCATCATGGTGCACTTAAGGGAAGATTCACTCAAGGTACTGGGTTCCTCTGGGGTTGGGGGTACAGTGCGCACACCTGAGGACACAGAATCATCTGCCAACACTTGCCTGGGCATGTCTCTTTGTCTGTCTCACTTCTGACTCTAGTGATTTCCAGACTTCTTATGCTTCAATTCCTACTTGTAGAGCAGGCATCAGGGGCTGCTGTAAGTTTTAGGATATGAATCTGGCCAGAAGTGCCTAGAAGCTGTCTGCAGAGGTGCTCCTGGGGTTTGAGGATGGATTGGGTTCTTTCCCTTAGGTTGAGCTGAGAGGAAAAGTGGGGGGTGGCACTTGTGATGGTTGCCTAGGCTTTTCTCCATCAGTCTTATGCATAAGAAGATACTGTAATGAACCCAACCACTGCAGTCATGAACATGAAGCATCCAAGGAGAGAGCAGTGCACATGGGAGGAAGGGGTGTAGCCATCTAGTATGTAGAAAGGATGCCTGAGCATCTGGGTATGTGTTTGTCATTTTGTATGTGGGCTTCAATTCAAAGCCCTTTCCTTTGTGTGATAAATAATTTCCTGTCTGCTCCTAATTTCCATTGACTAATGGTGATTAACCTTTTCAATTTTGACATTATAGATAATAAATGAAGCTCATTCTTTTAGGCTTTACCACAGTGCTGGTGTTTAAGTAGAAACACAGACTGGGATAAGAATTCCTTCAGTGTGATCAGTGCAGCCCTGAAGAGATTGCAAACTCTTGTAAAAAATATCTACCTGTAGTGCACAGAAGGTTAAGGTTTAGAATACAGGATTGGGGCTCTGAGAATGACAAAATATTGTAACCAAGGGCAAATGTTGATAAAGTCCTGGAAACCTGGCCCTTTTCAATTTCTTCCTTCCTTCTCTTCTTAGGCCATCCTCATTATATCAGCTGAAATTCAGGGGTGGCATGATGCTGAATGATGAGTTCTGCTGCTGGTGGAAGAGGGAGTTTAGTCTATGGCCTTCCTTAGGAAGATATGTTTGATTTTCATTCCTCCTTTTTTGCTGTCCCCTCTCAGTTTGTGTGGGGTTTCTGTATTGGAAGGGTGTAAGATAAGGTGATGTGGAAATAAGATATTTTTTCTAATTATAGTCCACCTTGTGTAAAAATTCCACTATTTGAAAAAAGATGCATTTAAGTTCTAAAGGTCAGGTGTTGCAGTTGAGCCTGGCAGCCGTTAGCATATATAATACAGTTCAATGGTGAGTACTTATGAATTTATACATGTATGCATAATGTTGGAGGTATTTATTGGTATGATAATTAGAGAATGCATTTGAAAATCAATATATGATCATTTCTCCATTATCCATTACAAAGGAGAAAAGCAGTGGGACAGATAATCCCAAGTACCAGGTGATTTGAAAGTCTTGTCTGTTGAGTTGTGTATTATTATGATTTTTAAAAAATGAGCTTCACCTATATGTGTCAGGAGACTATGACAAGTCAGAGTGGAATTAAAGAGAAAATAAAATATCAAATAGTACACAAGGGGAGTAACTCTGGGTAACAAATAGTTCAATTACATAGTCTACAGATATTATGACCAGTGTTTAGAGATGGCTCAAAATCAGACCACCATTCTAAATGTCAGTACATTCTTGAAATGGGAGTACTCTTTTCTATGTATTCTTTGTACAGCTTTCCTGAAATTTACTTCCTTGGTGTTTTCACATACTAAATACTATAGCCCGAATCTTTAAGTGATAAACAATTGTCTAAATATCCTAACTTCCCCTCCCTTTTTCTTTCTCTTTGCTTTCTTCTCACTAGCCTCTCCCATTTTTATATCATCATCTAAATATAATTATTTCTGATGAATTTATCATAGATATATGATGTGTCCAGGTGTAGATATCTTTGAGTCTATCCTACTTGGAATTTTTGAGCTTTTTAGATGTGTTGATTAATGTTTCTCATCACATATGGAAAGATTTTGGCCATTATTTCTTCAAATATTCTTTCTGCCCCTTTTGCACTGTTCTCTCCTTCTGGGGCTCTTCTCATGTGTATGTTGGTGTATTTGATGGTGTCCCACAGGTCTGTAAGGCTCTGTTCATTTTTCTTCATTCTTTTTTCTATCTTTTCCTTACACTTGTTAATCCAAATTAACCTATCTTCAAGTTCATTAATTCTTTCTTCTGCCTGCTCAAATGTGTAGTTTTGCTCTTCTAGTTAATTTTTCACTTCAGTTTTACAGTTTTCTATTCCAGAATTTCTATTTGGTTTATTTTATAATTTCTGTGTATTTATTGATATTCTCTATTTGGTGAGATATTGTTCCCATACTTTCCTTTAGTTTTTAAAATATGGTTTCCTTTAGTTCATGAAAATATTTATACTAGCAGATTTAAATTCTATTAAGTTCAACATTTGGGCTTCCTCAGGAAAAGTTTCTATTGACTGCTTTGTTTTTTATCCTGTGTATGGGCCATAATTTCTTGGCTTTTTGAACATCTGGTAAATTGTTTTGTTGAAACTGGGTATTTTAAATAATACAGTATGGCATATCTAGAAATCAAATCCTCTCCTACATCCCCCAGGTTTGTTGTTGCTTATTTCTGAATTAATCTATAGAGTCTGTATTCTTTGTTGTATATGACCACTTAAGTCTCTGCTTGGCTAGCTTAATGGTCAGCTAATGATTGGACTGAGATTTCCTTAAACACCTGGAACCAATAAATCTCCCAGTCTTTGCCAAGGGGCTCTGTGTGTATGTTAGGGACATGTGTTCAACACTCAGGCAGATAGTTGACAACTTTACCTTAGCTTTCGCTTCCTGCTTGTGTAGAGCCTCAGAGTCAGCCAGAGGTGAGAGCTAAGACCCTTCTCAGGTATTTCCTGAGCATGCACATAGCCCTGGGCAGGAGCACAGCCCTACACATGAATGTGGTCATTGAGATTCCCAGGGATATGTTAGAGTTTTTCAATCCCCAGAGATGTTTCCCCAGCTTTTCCTTTTAAGCTTTTTGGTTAGCCTGTTGTTTGCCCCATCTGTTATCCACTGCTTCAGACAGTCATGATGTTAAACAATTGCCACAACTTGTTTTCAACAAATTCCCCAGGGAAAAGGCCAATTGCACTGGGAGAGCTTCTGGTCAGGTCAAATATAGACAAGCTTTGTGAATAGGATATTCCAGGGAACCAACAGACAGGCCAAATAATGACAATTCTCTGAAAATGGGGGCTTTGAAGGAGT
>NC_045732.1:49240671-49288147 GCF_009834535.1 Camelus ferus | reverse complement strand
CACACACACAATGGAATATTACTCAGCTATAAAAATGAATGAAATTCTGCCATTTGCAGCAATGTGCATGGACCTAGAGAATATTATGCCTAGTGAAATAACTCAGAGAAAGACCACTACTGTATGATATCACTTATATGTGGAATCTAAAAAATAATACAAATGAATATTTATACAAAGCAGAAACAAACTCACAGATATAGAAAACAAAGTAGTTACTAAAGGGAAGAGGTAAGGCAGGAGGGGCAAATTAGAGGTATGGGATTAAGAGATACAAACTACTACATAGAAAATAAATAAACAACAAGGATATACTGTGTAGCACAAGGAATTATAGCCATTATCTTGTAATAATTTTTAATGGAGTATAATCTATAAAAATACTGAATCACTATGCTGTACACCTGAAACTAAATAATATTGTAGCTCAACAATAGTTAAGTATTTTAAAAAGAGAAAAAAAATTGAAGTTGGTTTCATCTTTTAAAGCTGGGCCCTTTAGCTAGCAGCTGTAGCAATTGAGGGTGGCTGTGGGGAGAATCAATGGTTTTGGCAAAGTAGAGCCTCTAGCTTTGGGAAAGAAGATGCTAATTACAATGGGTGCTAATTGTTTCTATTTAAAAATTCTTGTAGCAGGTTTTCTGAAAACACATTAAGTAAGCATTAGGTGGGTAACTAAATCGCTGCCAGTAAAGAATCTTTTCTACAACTTGTGGGGAAGACTCGGTTGCATAATGAAATGAGCTTGGTGCCTCCTCTTCTGTTACACTGTTCTTAGGAACAGTGTAGTTGGAAATGTTTTGAGAGAGAAGGTAATAATTAGGGTTTAAGGGGTTTGGTGTATAGTTTTTTCCCCTTTGGATTGCTATTGTTTCTTTTTAAGGCAAATTATGACTTACTTTTAGGAGGAAAGACTCAGTTTTTGTCAGTGGTCAAATACATTGTCCACTTGAATTCTTGAATTACATCACAAATGAGTTTTATGATGTTGGAATAGCACTATGTATACTGGAAATAATAGAGCTTTATTCACTTGTTATTTAATTAGCCATATAGGCCCATATGCTTAGCATCTTCACTTTTCCTTCTTTTCTTTCTATCTCCTTCATTCCCCACCCCCAATATACCTTGAACTCTTGATCTATATTTGTTGCATGCTTGACTCTCTTGATTGGAATATCTAGCCCTCACCCCAAATAAGGATATAGAACATGCATTTTTTGAACAGTGTCTCAATAGAGAATTTGCCTGTTTAGGGGGAAACAGCACTTTTATTTTTGTTCATTTTTGATCCATGTGTATCCTCTCAGGAGATTGTCCATTGCCTGAAGGGGATAAACAAGGCATAGTATATTAGTGGTGAAGCAAGAGGTGTGGCCTCTATTTTATGCTAGAGGGAAAATTATGATTTAGTCAGTCATGCTTACTTATCAATGGCTTCTACTTCCCTATGTGACTCATCCCCCTCAGCACCAATTACCTGGTCATGCACATAGTATATACTTAATTAAATAAGATCTAATTCAGGTATTCTATTTCCTGTAGCCAGGGAAAGTTTAATCACTTAATAGTTAACAATAGTTAATAATAGAGGACCATTAATTATCTTTACAAATAGCTGCCCTTGTAGGATTTATTTATTTAATTTATTAGCTACCCCAATTGCTATATCTTCAGTCTCTAACCAATGAGGGCAAGTCCTGGCCCCTTTAAAACATTCATGTCCAACGGGTTTTGCTGAAAAAAATGGTAGAGGATATATTACTATATACAGTTAAAGTGGTATCCTAGTCTCTTGTGTTTATATTTCTTCTTACCTTCCTTGTACATAGGAGGCATTCTGAAAATGCTTGTTGAATTATTGAGTTGAACCACAGATCTAATAATTATCAAATCATCAACAGTGCCTCTTACAAAATGTTTTGGAGCTTTGATATAGTTACAGCCAAAAGTATAGAGAAAGTCTATTATTTTGTTTTAGATTTGTAACCAAGGCTCCTTAGCTCACTTAAAGAGAAATCAAGCAAGTCATCTGTAGATGAGAGATCTCAGCTTCTCCTCTCTAGCCCCCTTGTATTAGGTGTTTGTGAGACTCACTAGGGGAGTTGAGGAGATTTACTGCAAGCAACTTTTTTTTTTTTTTACCTTGCAGTAAGTGATGTGGGAAGGAAGGAGACTTAGGAGGCGGGGGAAAGTATTGAAAACCCAAAACAGGACCCATTAGTTTTGAGAGCCTTCATTAATAATGATGATTTTAAATGCCAGGTATAGCAATGAAAAATGCTACAGAGTTATAGTTAGACGCTTTCCTCAGTGATACTGACCAAAGAAGAGTCTGTAGCTGGAATATTTCAGATCTCTAGGAGGAGACCCAAAGGTTATTCTTAAGTAGGCATTGAATACCTACTATGTGAAAAACTCTGTGGGGAATGCAGAGATGAACATGATCTGACCTTCTTGACACCACATAGTTTTTAGTCGAATTAGGTGAAGAGGAATAAAGAACAATGTGAGGCAATTTTTGTTAACTGTTATAAATGGCGCAAGGTGCTGGGAAGAGATAAGAGTGATCTATAATAACTCAGTGAGTGAGATTATCACAGGATAGAGAATGTATGTTTGTTTTTCCAGGATAATTATTTTTAATGGCAACTGGACTTAGTTCATAGTGACAATAAATTGCACTCCTTTGAGAAAAGAAAGATAATTATTTATATCCTAAGTAAGGATTGAGAGGTTTACTAGAATTTTATCACAAAACTATACAACAGAATTAAAATTGTAGGTTTATTCTCATATATATTTGTAGGTTTCCATTAAAATTTTGCCATCCTATGTTCTCTTTATACCATAATGATATATAAGGATGATACTAAATGATGTATGAAAACCCTGTTTTCTTTATACCCAGGTATGGTAGGATGCAGTTTGATGGTGAGAGCTCTCCAGCTTCAGCATGACTGAGAGCTTAAGGCAGAGCCTTAGAAACCCAACAGTTTAAAGAAAAATGAGGATTCTGGAGCAGAGCAAAAGTTGTATACATTGTCTGGAGCTTTCAAAGGGCATCCATGTATCGTTTCCACATGTTGTTAATAACACCCATCCAAGGAACAGCCCGTTGGAAAACAGGCTGATGAGGCTGACCAGTTCAGATATAGAGAAATATTCATTGGAAGCATAATAAAATGTTAATCAAAAGATATTATTACATGTTTTCAAAACTTGCTTTGAAGAACAAATTTAAGGTAAAATTACTCCACTTTGATCCTACTGTTTTAAACTGATTTTCTGTTTAACTTAATATCAAGTATCATAAGATTTTTCCTTTTAGAAAACTCAATTTAAGCTGCTTTTAAATTAAAAAAAATGAAGTTCTGTCAGCCTTTGTTTTCCCCATGTTCAACCTGGTTAGAGTTATCACTCAGATTGTAGGGACTGCATTCATCCAAATGCAGGTTTTAGCACATTGTGCATATACATGTACCTGCAACAAAACACCAGGGTTTTCTATGTTCCAGTTTTTATTATTTTTAATTAAACTGTATACTTACTCAGATTCCAGTTTATTCTAAACTGAAACTAGTTTTTCTTTCAGGTCCAAGGCTTGTAAATCCATGGTATTTCCTATCTGGAACCTTTTTTGATTACTTCTTTCATCTACAATAGTCAGCTCTCTCTTCTTTTTCACTAGTTATTTGGAAAACACACACTCACATATGCATACACATACATATTTATAGATGGGTAATTGCATATTATGCAACTTAAATAAGAAATCTCTGTGGCTTTCTCATGAGTTCAGGGTTTATTTTTTCCATTCAGTGTCTCATTTGTTATTTCCTCTTATAAAAACCTAAGTGAATGGTTACATATAATCATTGTCCCCAATGGATGATTACCCTCTGATAACCTGATTCTTTCATTTTTGGACCTGCACTGCTACTCTTGTTTTGCTTTCTTCACAGTAGTCTGGACACCCCTTCTCTGATGTTTGCATTTTTACCTTTGTAGATGAAAAGGTACTTTTGAAAAAAATGCAGAAATGGTAGGAAGAAAGAGGGGCAGGACACGACATTGAAGACATTCTTCTGTTCATTCCCTTTCTGTTAAATTGGCTGAACTGTGGAATGTGACAAAAGCAGGAAAAAAATTATATAGTCTGTTTATGTTAGCAGGTAATTAATATGTCCTCCCCTATTACACAGCCAAAATGAGAATCTAATCAGTGTAGGGAGATTTAAAAAAAAGTCAGTTCTTGTGTTTGCTGGCATATAGGACTATTGGAATGTGTAGAAGACTGAGGGGAAATGAATTTCCATCCTGTTTAGACCTATGATGTGATGCCTTTCCTAGATAATTTTCCAAGGTGGATTCTCAGCATGTGCAGGTGGTATAAATTATGAGCTACTTAGTTTTAGATGCATAATAGAAAATATAGCCCCTAATGGGGATTGTTGGCTGCTGACTCCATAGCACAGATGAGGAAAGGGAAGTTAGACAGGGGTAATTTTCAAGAGGTTTAGTGAACATGAGATTTCCTGCTTCTTTTTAAGGCTAGAATGACAAAAAAAAAAAAAAACACCAAAAACCTTTTAGAAACAGTGCTTTCCTGTGGCCATTTGTTGCCCTAAGTGACTTTAGCTTAATTTATCATTTCACAGTTGCCTGGAAGGCAAGAGGACTACTAAAACCAGAAGCAATCATAAGACATTTTATCTATGAGATAGAAGGTATTACTATTATTTTAAGTCTTCTATTTTTGAGAAGAAATCAGATACAAGGAAGCAAGAAGCAGGTCTAGAAGCAACAGGGGAGCAGACTTGGCCCCTGTTAAGGGTATGAAAACCACAGAACGTAAAAGGAGGCCCCACTCAACAACAACAATCAGGGCAGGCTCTGCTCACCACAATGCCATCCACACCCCCAATCAAACAGATAAATGCCAACACACATGGAAGAAAGACATGGCAACCATCCATGCTAAGAGCAGCTATCACAACAAAACTATTAGATGCACACAGTCTACACAGGAATTCTCCCACTTTAAATGAAAACAAACAACAAACAGACCTTCAAGACCACAGTAGAAGACTGATACACCTAAATCCATTGAGCCACAGAAATATAAGTAAAGTGAAGAAGCAGAGGAACAACTCCCAATTAAAAGAACAAGATAAATCTCCTGAAAGAACAAACAATGACCTTGACAGTCTACTAAAACATGATTTCAAAAAGGGGGTGATAAAAGCATTGAAGGAAATGATAGAGACTATGAACAGAGACAGAGAATACTATGAAAAGGAAATAGAAACTATAAAGAGGAGCCAGTTAAAAACAGAAAACTCAATGGCTGAGAAAACAGCCAAGCTAAAGGCAGTAAAAAGCAGGCTAGATAATGCAGAGAAATGAAGAAGTGACTTAGAAGACAGGATAACAGAAGTCAACCAATCAGAACAGCAGACAGAAAAGCAAGTAAAAATCAATGAAAGCAATGTAAGGGACCTTTGGGACAATATAAAACATGCCAACCTATGCATAATATGGGTCGCAGAAAGAGGAAAATGAGAAAAGGGGATTGAAAAGGTTTTTGAAGAAATCAGGACTGAAAACTTTCCAAACCTAAAGAAGGAAACAGATATCCATGTACAGGAGACACAGAGGGTCCCAAACAAGAAGAACCCAAACAGGCCTATACCAAGATATATTATACTTAAGATAGTCAAAGTTAAAGAAATTATTGAAAGGCAGCAAGAGAAAAATAAAGAGTTAGTTATAAGGCTTTCATCTGATTTATCTACACAAACGCTGCTGTCTAGAAAGGAGTGGCAAGATACATTCAACGTCCTGAATAAGAAAAAGCTGAGAGGGGGGCCAAGATGGCAGAGTAGAAGGACACTCGTAGCTCAACTTCTCCCACAAATACACCAAAACTCACATCCATGGACCCACACAGCCAACCAGAGCACCTGCTGAACTCTGACAGAACATTGTCCTCTTCAAAAGATAAAAAACGCCAAAAATCTGGTAGGAGAAAGGAAAAAAAGAAAGAAGAAAAAGCAAAACAGTGCAGGACAAGTCCCATGGGGATGGTGCAGCAAAGGAGGAATAGTGCCTGTTCGCTGGGCCTCCCCCTCTCCAACGGAGAGGTCAGCGGGACAGAGGGGGAACTTCTTAGGCTTGGATCTGTACGGAGCACTCCTCGACCAACAGAGCTAAGTTAAATGGGCACAGAGGGTCTCTACAACCCCCAGCCCTAGAGGCAAAGCAGCACTTAGGGTATGGGACAGACTGCCTGAGCCAGGCAGAGGACTGGGACAGGCTGCACAGAGGCAACCCCGGGGGACTGCAGGGTGATGCACACCTTGGATGAGTGGGTACACAGGGCAAAACAACCTGGGCCCTCCCTTAACTATGAAAAAAAGAAACAACATGGCAGATGTGCCCTGGGGAGAAGGGTGCCATATCCCCAATCTCTGAAAACCCACTGAAGGTTTTTGGGAGAAGAGAGGCAGGGCTCATGCATAGCCACCATATCCTCTGATGCTTAGCACCCAGACAGGGGCAGGGTTGAAACCTGAATCCTTACCTAAGGGCTTAGACACCTCAAAGGAAGACAGATTTGTTTACAGCCAGAGGCAGATAGGATCTTTCTGTCCTGGTACCTCTGAGAACGCAGGATGCCAAGACAAACAAGTAGCTGAGTTTGGCATGGAGCAGGGGTGGGTCTGTTCCCCTATCTTCCCCGAGCCCGCTTATAGAGCATGGACCCAAGGCAGAGTGGGCAGCTGCACAGAGCAGGGGAGCAACTGGCGCTGGGAGAGGGCGAGTGGCCACCCATCTTCCCTGCAGGAGCACAGCACCTGACGATGGTGCTGGGAGGGGGGTGCAATCCACCCACCTACCTCAACCAAGCGCAGCATCTTACCATGGCATTGGGAGGGGGAGTGACCCACCATGTTAAGAACGCAACACCTGACTGCAGTGTTGGGAGGGGGCACGATCTGCTAGTCAACAGGCACTGGGAGCAGCACAGACCAGGGGTGGCAATGGAGGGCCTCTGAAAGCAGCAAGCAGATTTCACAAAACAGGGCAAAGATAGGAAGACCTCTTCATAAAATCATTAAGACTGCACAGTATCCATGAGACACATCCTCCCCGTTCTTTAAATCTTTTTTTTTTATCTGATCTAACTTCTATTACCTTTTTTTTACAATATAATATTTTTATTGATTTATAATCATTTTACAATGTTGTGTCAAATTCCAGTGTAGAGCACAATTTTTCAGTTATACATGAACATATATATATTGATTGTCACATTTTTTTCTCTGTAAACTACCATAAAATATTGTGTATATTTCCTGTACTATACAGTAAAATCTCATTTATCTATTCTACAATTTTCAAATCCCTTCTATCACTTCCCACCCTCCGCCCCCTTGGCAACCACAAGTTTGTAAACTATTTCTATGAGTCGGTTTCTGTTTTGTATTTATGCTTTGTTTGTTTTTTTTAGATTCCACATATGAGCTATCTCATATGGTATTTTTCTTTCTCTTTCTGGCTTACTTCAATTAGAATGACATTCTCCAGGAGCATCCATGTTGCTGCAAATGGCGCTATCTTGTCAGTTTTTATGGCTGAGTAGTATTCCATTGTATAAATATACCACTTCTTCTTTATCCAGTCACCTGTTGATGGACATTTAGGCTGTTTCCATGTCTTGGCTATTGCAAATAGTGCTGCTATGAACATTGGGGTGCAGGTGTCATCCTGAAGTAGGGTTCCTTCTGGATATATGCCCAGGAGTGGAATTCCTGGGTCATACAGGAAGTCTATTCCTAGACTTTTGAGGAATCTCCATACTGTTTTCCACAGTGGCTGCACCAAACTGCATTCCCACCAGCAATGTAGAGGGGTTCCCCTTTCTCCACAGCCTCTCCAGCATTTGTCATTTGTGGATTTTTGAATGATGGCCATTCTGACTGGTGTGAGGTGATACCTCATTGTAGTTTTGATTTGCATTTCTCTGATAATTAGTGATATTGAGCATTTTTTGATGTGACTATTGATCATTTGTATTTCTTCCTTGGAGAATTGCTTCTTTAAGTCTTTTGCCCATTTTTGGATTGGGTTGTTTGGTTGTTTCTTATGAAGTCGTATGAGCTGCTTATATATTCTGGAGATCAAGCCTTTATCGGTTTCATTAGCAAAACTTTTCTCCCATTCTGTAGGTTGTCTTTTTGTTTTACTTATGGTTTCCTTTGATGTACAGAAGCTTGTAAGTTTAATTAGGTCCCATTTGTTTATTCTTGCTTTTATTTCTATTGCTAGAGTAGACTGTTCTGGGAGAGCATTTTTGAGATGTATCTCAGATAATATTTTGCCTATATTTTCTTCTAGGAGGTTTATTGTATCTTGTCTTATGTTTAAGTGTTTGATCCATTTTGAGTTTATTTTTATGTATGGTGTAAGGGAGTGTTCTAGTTCATTGCTTTACATGCTGCTATCCAGTTTTCCCAAAACCATTTGCTGAAGAGACTGTCTTTATTCCATTGTATATTCTTGCCTCCTTTGTCGAAGATGAGTTGACCAAAAGTTTGTGGATTCATTTCTGGGTTCTCTATTCTGTTCCATTTGTCCATATGTCTGTTTTTGTACCACTATCATGCTGTCTTGATGACTGTAGCTCTATAGAATTGCCTGAAGTCTGGGGGAGAGTTATTCCTCCAGACTCTTTCTTTGTCTTCAGTAATGCTTTGGCAATTCTAGGTCTTTGATGGTTCCATATAAATTTTATTATGATTTGTTCTACTTCTGTGAAATATGTCCTGGGTCATTTGATAGGGATTGCATTAAATCTGTAGATTGCCTTGGGCAGTGTGACCATTTTAACAATATTAATTCTTCCAACTCAAGAGCATGGGATATCTTTCCATTTTTTAAAGTCTTCTTTATTTTCCTTCATAAATGGTTTATAGTTTTCTGTGTATAAGTCTTTCACCTCCTTGGTTAGATTTATTCCTAGATATTTTATTACTTTGGGTGCTATTTTGAAGGGGATTATTTCTTTACTTTCTTCTTCTGTTGATTCATCATTAGTGTAAAGAAATGCAACTGATTTTTGAACATTAATCTTGTAACCTGCTACCTTGCTGAATTCTTTGATCAGCTCTAGTAGTTTTTGTGTGGAACTTTTAGGGTCTTCTAGTTATAGTAAAATGTCATTGGCATATAGTGACACTTTTACCTCTTCTTTTCCAATTTGGATCCCTTTTATTTCTCTCTCTTGCCTGACTGCTTTGGCTAGGACTTCCAAGACTATGTTGAATAGGAGTGGTGATAGTGGGCATCATTGTCTTTTCCCAGATTTTAGTGGGAAGCTTTTGAGTTTTTCACTGTTGAGTACTAGGCTGGCTGTAGGTTTGTCATATATAGCTTTTATTATGTTGAGATATGTTCCCTCTATACCCACTTTGGCGAGAGTTTTTATCATAAATGGGTGTTGAATTTTATCAAATGCTTTTTCTGCATCTATTGAGATGATCATGTGGTTTCTGTCCTTTCTCTTGTTGATGTGATGTATTACATTGATTGATTTGCATATGTTGAACCACTTTTGTGTCCCTGGGATGAACCTCACTTGGTCATGATGTATAATCTTTTTTATGTGTTGTTGGATTCTATTTGCTAATATTTTGGTGAGGATTTTGGCATCTATGTTCATCAGTGATATTGGCCTATAATTCTCTTTTTTGGTAGAGTCTTTGCTTGGTTTTGGTATCAGGGTGATGGTGGCTTCACAGAATGAGTTTGGGAGTATTCCCTCCTTTTCAATCTTCTGGAAGAGTTTGAGAAGGATTGGTATGATGTCTACTTTGTATGTTTGCTAGAATTCCTGAGTGAAGCTGTCTGGTCCTGGGCTTTTATTTGTAGGGAGGTTTTTTTTTATTGCTATTTTGATTTCATTTCTAGTGATGTTTGTTCAAGTGGTCAGTTTCTTCTTGATTCAGTCTTGGTGGACAGTATGTTTCCAAAAACTTGTCCATCTCCTCTAGGTTATCCATTTTGGTTCCATATAGTTTTTCATACTATTCTCATATGATATTCTGTATTTCTATTTTGTTTGTTGTAATTTCTCCATTTTCATTTCTTATTTTGCTGATTTGTGCTCTCTGTTTTTTCTTCTTTGTGAGTTTGGCCAGAGGTTTGTTGATTTTATTTATTTTTTCAAAAAACCAGCTTTTGGTTTGATTGATATTTTTCTAATGTTTTTTTCAATCTCTATTTTATCTATTTCCTCCACGATCTTTACAATTTCCTTCCGTCTGCTGACTTTTGGGGTTTTTTGATCTTCTTTTTCCTAGTTCTTTTAGTTGGTGGGTTAAATTGTTTATTTGAGGTTGTTCTTCTTTTTTGAGGAAGGCCTGTATCGCTATAAACTTCCCTCTTAGCACTGCCTTTGCTGTGTCCCATAAATTTTGTGTAGTTGTGCTTTCATTTTCATTTGTATCAAGGTATTTTTTAATTTCAGCTTTGATTTCCTCATTGACTCATTGGTTTTTTAATAACGTATTGTTTAATCTCCATGCTTTCCTTTTTTTCTCCTTTATTTCTCTGTTGTTGATTTCTACTTTCATGGCATTGTGGTCAGTAAAGATGCTTGAGATAATTTCTATCTTCTTAAAATTGTAGAGGTTTCTTTTGTGCCCAAGTACATGATCAATCCTAGAAAATGTTCCATGTGCACTTGAAAAGAGTGTGTATCCTATTTTGGGGGGTTGTAATGCTCTGAAATCACCCACCAAATCTAATGTTTCTATTGTATTATTTAGTTTCTCTGTTGCCTTATTTATTTTCTGTCTGGAAGATCTGTCTAGTGATCTTAGTGTGGTATTAAAATCTCCAACTATGATTGAATTCCCATCATTTCCCCCTTTATCTGTTAGTAATTGTTTTATGTATTTAGGTGCTCCTGAATTGGGTGCATATACATTAACGAGTGTAATAGCGTCATCTTGTATCACTCGTTTAATCATTATTAAATGTCCTTCTTTATCTTTCTTTATGGCCTTTTTCTGAAATCAATACTGCAACACCTGCTCTTTTGGCTTTCCCATTTGCATGGAATATCCTTTTCCATCCTTTCACTCTCACTCTATATGTGTCCTTCTTCCTAAATTAGTTCTCTTGTATGCAGCATATTGAAGGTTCTTCCTTTATTATCCAGTCTGCCACTCTATGTTTTTTGTCTGGAGCATTTAGTCCATTAACATTCACAGTAATTAATGATAGATGTGTGTTTATTGCCATTTTGAACTTGTCTTTGCAGTTGAATTGGTATTTCCTCTTTGTTCCTTTCTTCTTCCTTTGTGGTTTGGTAATCTTTCTTTGTATTATCATGGATTTTATTTAGTTTTTGTGACTCCCTTGTAAGTTTTTGGCTTGTGGTTACCCTTTTCTGTGAGTCTATTAGCCCATTACTATATGTCGAACCCATCCTACCAAAAACAAAAAAAAGTTAAAAAAAAGAAAAAGATTAAAAAAACTCTATTTTTTTGCTTCCCTCTCCCACTCTTAATGATTTAAATGTCTTCTTTTACAATTTCGTGTTTATTTTATTTGTAGTTCATGAGTTATCACCTTTCCAGTTATGAGTTTCTCATTTCTGTAGTATCCTGCTTCTTTTCTATTTAAAGTAGACCTTTCAATATTTCTTTTAGCATGGGTTTAGTGTTGCTAAACTCCTGCAGCTTTTTCCTGTGTGTGAAATTCTTTATCTCTCCTTCTATCCTAAAGGATAGCCTTGCTGGATAAAGTATCCTAGGCTGCATGTTTTTTTCATTCAGGACTTTGAATATATCTTGCCACTCCCTTCTGGCCTGTAGTGTTTGTGTAGAGTAATCAGCTGAGAGCCTTATGGGGGTTCCCTTGTAGCTCACTCTTTGCTTTTCTCTTGATGCCTTTAGGATCATTTCTTTATCCTCGACTCTGGCCATCTTGATTATGATATGTCTTGGTGTGGGTCTGTTTGGGTTCTTCCTGTTTGGTACCCTCTGAGCTTCCTGTACTTGGATACCTGATTCCTTCTTTAGGTTTGGGAAGTTTTCAGTCATGATTTCTTCAAATACCTTTTCAATCCCCTTTGATCTTTCTTCCCCTTCTGGGACCCCTATTATGCATTGATTGGCATGTGTTATATTATCCCATAGGTCCTTTATGTTGCTTTCATTTGTTTTTGTTTGTTTTTCTCTCAGCTGTTCTGATTGGGTGCTTTCTGTTGTCCTGTCTCTAGGTCACTAATTTGTTCCTCTGCATTATCTAGTCTGCTTTGCACAGCCTTTAGATCAGTTCTCACCTCAGCCAATGAGCTTACCAGTTCTACTTGGCTCTATATAGCTTCAATTTCATTTTTGACATACTTTATATCTTTAAACACTATCTCTTTTAGTTCCTCCAATACTTCGATCACTCCTTTTTTGAAATATTGATCTAGTAGGGTATCAATGTCTATTTCATTGATCTTTTTTCAGGGGATTTCTCTTGTTCTTTTAATTGGGAATGGTTTCTCTGCTTCTTCATCTTGCTCATAACTCTCTGGCACTGTGGCTTATGGAGTATCAGTTATGTATTGTGGTCCTTAAAGGAGTTTATTTATTTATCTATCTAATACCTATGTAGGAATAAAACTTAAAAAATAAAAAAAAGGAGAGAGAGAGAGAGATAAAGAGAATTTTAAAAGAAGGAAGAAAATGGTTTGAAAACACTGTATAATCAATAATAGAAGTGCAATTTGAATCAGACTAGCATCCAACATAAGATGTATTTTTTTAAAACCCTTTTAAAAAAAAGAAAAAAGATCCAAAAATGATATTTGAAGCCTATTTATAATCAATAACAGGAGATCAAAACTGAAAGAAATGAAAATGAAATCAAGTGGATTTTTTAAAAATAAGAATAATATAACTACTCTAAAAGAAAAATTTAAAAAGGGATTAAGACTAGAAGCATATACAATTGTTTAGAAAGTAGTAATTAAAACGTTAATAGAAAATAGAACAGGTAAAAAAAGATAAAGTAAAGAGAATTTTAAGAGAAGGGAGGAGAAAAGGGTTTGAAAACAGTGTATAGTCAATTACAGAAGAGCAATTTGAATCAGACTAGCATTTGAGTTGAGACATATTTTTAAAAACCCTTAAAAAAGGAACAAAGATGAAAAAATGATATTTGAAACCAATTTATAATCAATAACAGGAGATCAAACCCAAAAGAAGTGAAAATGTAATCAGGTGGATTTTTTCAAAAATAATAATATAACTCCTTTAAGAGAAAAATTTAAAAGGAATTAAAACTAGAAGCATATACAACTGTTTAGAAAGAAAAATTTAAAAAGGAATTAAAACTGGAAGCCTATACAATTGTTTAGAAAGTAGAAATTAAAAAGGTACTAAAAAATAGAACAGATAAAAAAGATATGATAAAGAGAATTTTGAAAAAGGGGAGAAAAAAATGTTGAAAACATTGTATAATGAATAATTGAAGAGTACGTTGAAGCAGAATAGCAATCGGGTTGAGATGTCTCTTAAAAAGCTTTAAAATAAGAGAACAGAGGAAAAAAATATTTTTGAAACCTGTGTATAATCAATAACAGGAGATCAAAACCAAGAGAGATAAAAATGACATATCCTGGATTTTTTAAAATAATAATAATATTATTTTAAAAGAAAAATTTAAAAGAGATTAAAACTGGGAGGATATATAATTTTTTAAAAATAAAAATTAAAGAGGTAATGGAAAATACAACAGGTAAAAACAGGTTAAAAAATGGGGAGGGGGTGTTCACCTGGAGACTACTCTTAATGAGAAGTCTTTCTGTCTTCGCCCTGTTTCGCAAGCTCTGCTTGCTGTTTCCAGAGGCCCTGCATTGGCATCCTCATTTGTGCTGCTCCCAGTGCCTATCAGCAAGCAGATCGCGATCCCTCCCAGCACAGCATTCCTGCTTGAAAGCAGGGGACCACCCCCTATCTCCTGTTGCCAGTCGCTGCACAGATCCATGCCGCTGCGCGCTCCACCTTGGGGTGGGGGGGCCACCTGCCATCTCCTGGCTCCATTCGCTCCAAAGCTCCGCGTCATCACCTGCTCTGCCATGGGTCAGCGCTCCACAGACTGGGCCTGGGAAGACCACAGAACAGCCCCGCCCATGCTCCGTGCCCAAACTCAGCTCCTTATTTGTTCTGGCGGCGTGAACTTTGTAAGGCACCAGGGTGGAAGGATCCTATCTGACTTGGTCAGCAAGCAAGTCACTGTTGGGCCTTTGAGGATATCGAGCCCCCAGGCGTGGATTCAGGTTTCACCCCTGACCCCACCTGGGTGCCAAGTGCTGGAGGATATGGTGGTTTTGCCTGAGCCCCGCCTCTCCTCACCGAAAACCTTCCATAGGTTTTCAGAGATGTGGGTATGCACCCTTCCCCCCAGGGCACATCAGCCATGCTGTTTTATGGAGGGCCCAGGTGGTTCTGCCCTGTGCACCCACTCAACCATGTTGCACAGCACCCTGCCTTCCCCCGGGGCTGCCTCAGTGCAGCCGTCCCTGTCCTACGCCCAGCTTGGGCAGCCTGTCTCGGCCCCCAGCTCCTGGCTCGAGTCTTGGGCTGTGTGTCACAGGGACCCTCTGTGCCCGTTTAATTTAGTTCTGTCAGTCAAGAGCTGCTCCATACAGATCTGAGCCTCAGAGGCTCCCTCTCCATCCTGCTGGCCACTCTGTTGGAGAGGGGTAGACCCAGTGGACGAGTGCCAGTCCTCCTTTGCTGCTCCCTCCCTGCAGGACTGGTCCCACACTGTTTTGCCTTTTTGTCTTCCTTTTCTTCCTTTCTCCTACCAGATTTTTGGCGACTTTGTCTTTTGAAGAGGACAGTGTTCTGTCAGAGTTCTGCAGGTGCTCTGGTTGGCTGAGTGGGCCCATGGATATGAGTCTTGGTGTATCTGTGGGAGAGGGTGAGCTACGAGCGTCCTACTACTCCGCCATCTTGCTCTCTTCTTCTATTACCTTTTTAATTTTTACTTTTTAAACAATTGTATGTGTCTCCAGTTTTAATCCCTTTAAAATTTTTCTTTTAAAATATTTTTTATTATTATTTTTTAAAAATCACCTCATTTCATTTATTTCACTGTGTTTTGATCTCCTGTTATTGATTATACACAGGTTTCATGTATTTTTTGTTTTTTCTCCTTTTTAAAAGATTTTTAAAATACATCTCAAATTGTTATCCTGCTTGAACTTGCTCTTCTATTATTGGTTATACCCTGTTTTCAATTTTTCTCTCCCTTCTTTTAAAATTCTCTTTTTTTAAGTTTTATTCCTGCATAGGCTTTGGTAGATAATTAAATAAACTCCTTAAGGACACAGTGGAAAACTGATACTCAGTAAGCCACAGTGCCAGAGAGCTATGAGCAAGATGAAGAAGCAGAGGAACCATTCCTAATTAAAACAGCAAGAGAAATCACATGAAAGAATGATCAATGAAATAGACATTGATGGCCTACTAGATCAATATTTCAAAAAAGGAGTGATCAAAGTATTGAAGGAACTAAAAGAGATAATGTTTAGAGATATAAAATGTGTCAAAAATGAAATTGAACCTATAAAGAAGAGCCAAGTAGAATTGGTAAACTTATTGGCTGATATGAGAGCTGACCTAAAGGCTGTACAAAGCAGGCTAGATAATGCAGAGGAACGAGTAAGTGACCTAGAAGACAGGACAACAGAAAGCACCCAATAAGAACAGCAGACAGAAAAACCAATGAAAACAATATAAGGGACCTATGTGATAATATAAAGCATACCAATCTATGCATAATAGTGGTTCCAGAAGGGGAAGAAAGAACAAAGGTGATTGAAAAGGTATTTGAAGAAATCATGACTGAAAACTTCCCAAACCTAAAGAAGGAATCAGATATCCAAGTACAGGAAGCTCAGAGGGTACCAAACAGGAAGAATCCAAACAGACCCACACCAACACATATCATAATCAAGACAGCCAGAGTCAAGTATAAAGAAATGATCCTAAAGGCATCAAGAGAAAAGCAAAGAGTGAGTTACAAGGGAACCCCCATAAAGCTCTTAGCTGATTTCTCTACACAAATACTACTGGTCACAAGGGAGTGGCAAGATATATTCAAAGTCCTGAATAAAAAAGATGCAGCCTAGGATACTTGTCTAGCAAGGCTATCCTTTAGGATAGAAGGAGAGATAAAGAACTTCACAGACAAGCAAAACTAGAAGTGTTTAGCAACACTAAACCCATGGTAAAAGAAATATTGACAGGTCTACTCTAAATAGAAAAGAAGCAGGATGCTACAGAAATGAGAAACTCATAACTGAAAAGGTGATAACCCATGAATTACAATAAAATAAACACAAAATCGTAAAAGAAGACATCAAAATCATGAAGAGTGGGAGAGGGAAGCAAAAAAAGAGTTTTTTTTTTCTTTTTTAAATTTTTTTGTTCTCAGTAGAATGGGTTTGAGCTTATATTACTTTCTGTTTAATACAGTTATAGTAATGGGTTAATAGACTTACAGAAAAGGGTAACCACAAGCCAAAAACTTGCAAGTGAGTCACAAAAACTGAATAAAATCCAAGATAATACAAAGGAAAATTACCAAACCACAAAAGGAAGAAGAAAAGAACATAGAGGAAAAAACAAATTAACCATAAAACTAAGTTCAAAATGGCAATAAACACACATCTATCATTAATTACTGTAAATGTTAATGGACTAAATTCTCCAATCAAAAGACGCAGAGTGGCAGACTGGATAATAAAGCAAGAACCTTCAATTTGCTGCATATCAGAGACCCACTTTAGGGAGAAGGACACATATAGATTGAGAGTGAAAGGATAGAAAAAAATATCCCATGCAAATGGAAAAGCCAAGAAAGCAGATGTAGCAGTACTGATTTCAGACAAAATAGACTTTAAAACAAAAGCCATAAAAAAGGACATTTTATACTGATTAAAGCAGTAATACAAGATGAGGATATTACACTCATTAATGTATATGCACCCAATATAGGAGCACCTAAGTACATAAAGCAATTACTAACAGAGATAAAGGGGGAAACTGATGGGAATACAATCATTGTCGGAGATTTTAACACCACATTAACATCACTGGACAGATCTTCCACTGAAAATAAATAAGGCAACAGAGAAATTAAATGATACAATAGAAAAATTAGACTTGGTGGATATTTTCAAATCATTACACCTCCAAAAAATAGGATAAACATTCTTTTCAAGTGCACATGGAATATTTTCTAAGATTGATCATGTACTTGGGCACAAAAGAAGCCTCAACAATTTTAAGAAGATAGAAATTATCTGAAGCATCTTTACTGAACACAATGCCATGAAACTAGAAATAAACAACAGAGAAACAAAGGGGAACAAAAGGAAAGCATGGAGATTAAACAATGTTATTAAAATACCAATGGGTCAATGATGAAATCAAAGTTGAAATTAAAAATTACCCTGAGACAAATGATAATAAGATCACAAAATTTATGGGACACCGCAAAGGCAGTGCTAAGAGGGAAGTTTAGATAGAGGCCTTCCTCAAAAAAAAAAAAAAAAAAATCTCAAATAAACAATCTAACCCATCAGCTAAAAGAATCACAAAAAGAAGAGCAAAAACACCCTAAAGTGAGCAAAATGAAGGAAATAATAAAGATCAGGGAGGAAATAAATAAAATACAGATCATAAAAACATTAGAAAAATTCAATCAAACCAAAAGCTAGTTTTTTGAAAAAGTAAATAAAATCGAAAAACCTGTAGCCAAACTCACAAAGAAGAAAAAAACAGAGAACACAAATAAACAAAATAAGAAAGGAAAATGGAGAAATTACAACAAATAACATAGAAATACAGAATATCATAGAGAATAGTATGAAAAACTATATGGGAGCAAACTGGATAACCTAGAGGAGATGGACAAGTTTCTGGAGACATACAGTCCACCAAGACTGAATCAAGAAAAAAACTGACCACTTGAACAAAATGATCACAAGAAATGAAATTGAATTAGCAATAAAAACCTCCCTACAAATAATAGTCCAGGTCCGGATGCTTCACTGGGGATTTCTACCAATCATACAAAGAAGAACTCATACCAGTCCTTCTCAAACTCTCCCAGAAGATTGAAAAGCAGGGAGTTTTCCCAAACTCATTCTATGAAGCCACCATCACCATGATACCAAAACCAGCAAAGACACTAACAAAAAAGAGAACTACAGACCAATATCAATGATGAACATAGATACAAAAATCCTTACCAAAATATTAGCAAATAGAATCCAACAGCACATAAAAAAGATTATACATCATGATCAATTGGGGTTCATCCCAAGGACACAAGGGTGGTTCAGGTTATGCAAATCAATCAACATAATACATCACATCAACAAGAGAAAGGACAAAAACCACATGATCATCTCAATAGATGCAGAAAAGCATTTGATAAAATTCAACACCCATTTATGATAAAAACTCTCACCAAAGTGGGTATAGAGGGAGCATATCTCAACATAATAAAAGCCAGCATAGTACTCAACAGTAAAAAACTCAAAAGCTTCCCACTAAACTCTGGGACAAGACAAGGCTGCCCACTATCACCACTCCTATTCAACATAGTCTTGGAAGTCCTAGCCACAGCAATCAGGCAAGAGAGAGAAACAAAAGGGATCCAAATTGGAAAAGAAGAGGTAAAGCTGTCACTGTATGTGGATGACATGATACTATATATAGAAAACCGTAAAAGTTCCACACAAAAACTACTAGAGCTGATCAAAGAATTCAGCAAGGTAGTAGGTTACAAGATTATCGTTCAAAAATCAGTTGCATGTTTTTTACACTATTGATGAATCAACAGAAAAAGAATGCAAAGAAATAATCCCCTTTAAAATAGCACCCAAAGTAATAAAATACCTAGGAATAAATCTAACCAAGGAGGTGAAAGACTTATACATAGAGTAGTATAAAACACTGATTAAGGAAATTAAACAAGATTTTACAAAAGTGGAAAGATATCCCATGCTCTTGGTTTGGAAGAATCAATATTGTTAAAATGGTCACACTGCCCAAGGCAATCTACAGATTTAATGCAATCCCTATCAAATTACCCAGAACTTATTTCACAGAACTAGAACTAATCATAATAAAATGTATATAGAACCACAAAAGACCTAGAATTGCCAGAGTATTACTGAAGAGAAAGAAGGAAGCTGGAGGAATAACCATCCAGACTAAAGCCAATACTATAGAGCTTCAGTCATCAATACAGCATGGTGTTGGTACAAAAACAGACATATAGACCAATGGAACAGAATAGAGAGCCCAGAAATGAACCCACAAACTTTTGGTCAACTAATCTTCGACAAAGAAGCCAAGAATATACAATGGAATAAAGACAGTCTCTTCAGCAAATGATTTTGGGAGAACTGGACAGAAGCATGCAAATCAATGAAGCTAGAACACTCTCTTACACCACAAAAATAAACTCAAAATGGATCAAAGACTTAAACATAAGACAAGATACAATAAACCTCCTAGAAACAAAACATTATCTGACATACATCTCAAAAATATTCTCCTAGGGCAGTGTACCTAAGCAATAGAAATAAAAGCAAGAATAACCAAATGGGACCTAATTAAACTTACAAGCTTCTGCACAACTAAGGAAACCATATACAAAACAAAATGACAACCTATGGAATGGGTGAAAATTTTTGTAAAAGATGAAACCAACAAAGGCTTGATCTCCAGAATATATAAGCAGCTCACATGACTTAATAAGAAAAAACAAATAACCCAGTCCAAAAATGGGCAGAAGACCTTAACAAGCAATTCTCCAATGAAGATGTAGAAATGGCCAATAGTCACATCAAAAAAATGCTCAATATCACTAATTGTCAGAGAAATGCAAATCAAAACTACAATGAGGTATCACCTCACATGATTCAGCATTGCCATCATGCAAAAAGTCCATAAATGATAAATGCTGGAGAGGCTGTGGAGAAAAGGGAACCTTCCTACACTGTTGGTGGGAATGTAGTTTGGTGCAGCCATTATGAAAAACAGTGTGCAGATTCCTCAAAAAATTCAAGATAGACTTACCATATGATCCAGCAATCCCACTCCTGGGCATATATCTAGAGGGAATGTTAATTCAAATAGACGCATGCTCTCCAGTATTCATAGCAGCGTTATTTATGATAGCCAAGACATGGAAACAACCTAAATGTCCATTGACAGATGACTGGACAAAGAAGTTGTATATTTATACAATGGAATGCTAGTCAACCATAAAAAATAATAAAATAATGCCCTTTGCAGCAACATGGACAGACCTAGAGATTGTCATTCTACATAGGTAAGCCAGAGTAAGAAAGAAAAATATCATATGATATCACTTACATGTGGAATCAAAAAAAAGACAAATGAACTTATTTACAAAACAGAAACAGACTCACAGACATAGAAAACATACTTATGTTTACCAGAGGAGTAAGGCAGTGGGAACAGATAAATTGGGAGTTTGAGATTTGCAGATACTAATATATATGAAATAGGTAAGCAACAATTTCATACCATATAGCACAGGGAACTATATTCAATATCTTGTAGTAACTTATAGTGAAAAAGAATATGAAAATGAATATATGTATGTTTTTGTATGACTGAGACATTATGCTATACATCAGAAATTAACACAACATTGTAAACTGACTATATATATATGTATATATATGTGTGTGTATATTATATATATATATATATATAATCATTGCTCCCTTAAAAAAGAAAGAAGCAATAGACTGACCTGAAATTACACAGCAAGTTGGTAGCATTAATTTTATGATAATACCAATCTAGACTTCCATTTCCTTTCCTATTCTTGAAAGCCAAATTGAATTTGTTAGTTACAGGGTCAATTATATGGTAATCAGCATGCATACTGGATACCTATAGCACAACAACAGAATGGGTTTCTGAAATGATGTAGTACTTGGAACTTTGTATGGTGCATACTGTATTCCTACAAGCACTGTGTCATCTATTTCAACATAGTACCTCAAATACCTTCCACGGCAGCTTAAGCCCCATTTTCATTGTCTATCCTCATTGGAGATTATTAGCTAGTCACACTCCTCTCCCTCCTCCTTTTATCTTATCCAAAACAGTTTAAAAACATTTCCTATTAAAGAATGATTTTTCTTTCTAAAAACCCATCCACCTTCTTTCTCTACTCTGCAACTTCTTTTCTACATGCTAAAAGAGCCAAGTAACTTAAACCTGTCTCCAACCCCTGCTTTCATCATTGTCTTTGTAGCTTCCTTCCTCTAATCTTAACTCCTCACTGAAGATGTGGTATGGGACATACTGGTTTCTCTACTACATAGTTGAGAAACTATATGCACCAGTTGTGTGGGGTATCTCTTTAGTTTAATCTGGCTCTTGTGCACTTTACCCATAAAGGCAATGAGACAAAGTATCTTGGGAATAGCTTTCTTGTCCCTGGGAGTGGAGTGGGATTGAGAAGGATCTGTTCTAATTTATTCCCAGCCTTTATCCAGTGGTGTATTAGAATTGGCTTGCATCAGCTCTTGACAACCAGTTGTGCACCTCACTTCCCAACTCCAAAGTCATATTCATTGATGAGTTCATGTACAGTGATTGGTAGCTTTAAATTAGTCATTGTGGAAGTATTTACCCCATGGTAATCAGCAAAGGCAACAAATGAGTCCTCCCTACCCCTCAAGCTGGTTGTTAAACATTTATCAGCATATGACTACCTGTTTCATAATCATTCTTGGTCAAAAACTTTCTCTAAGTCCCTGTCTACCTCCAGTACTTTGTGAACTTTGTCAAAAAGTAGTTACTAGAAGCCATCTATATCTATATCTATATATCTATCTGTCCATTTAGAGATTTGAGTCTGGAAGGTATAAAACCAGGCCTAAGAAATCAGGCAAGTAAGAGTTATAATGTAAGTGGTAAGAATCATCTACAACTCTTGAAAATTGTCTTTAAAACTATATTAGTAGTTTCAGTGGACTCAAGATAGCTGCTATTTAATTGAGTAGATAAGTTTTAGGTACTGAAAATGAGTTAGATATTTACAAGAGCCTCTTTAAGGTAAATGAGTCATTCAAGATGCTACATATTTGAATATAAAGGCAACACTGGAAGGAATGAACTCAATTCTATTTTGACAGTATTTGTCTTCAAACTGCAGATTATGTATGATAGGCAACATGTCCAGAACACTTCTTATTCTGATGTTTGTATTATTGTGTCTCTGACATTCCTATAGACAACTCCTCTGCAAACAATTTCAGGTTGCTACAGTATTCTCAATAACAAATCACTCATTTTTTCTTCCAGTTTTATTAAGATATAATTAAGATTTAATGTTGTATAAGTTTAAGGTGTACAATATGATGATTTGATACACATATATGTTGAAAAATGATTACCACAATAAGGTTAATTACCACATCCATCACATCACATAATTACCATTTCTTTTCTGTGATGAGAACATTTAAGATCTACTTTCTTACCAGCTTTCAAGTGTATAATACAATATTGTTAACTATAATCACCATGCTGCATATTAGGTCTCCAGAACTTATTCATATTATAACACTGTTTGTACCTATGACTAACATCTCCCCATTTCCCACCCCCTCCCCAGCCCCTGACAACCATTGTTCTACTCTCTTTTATGAATTCAGCCTTTTCAGGTTCTACATATATGTACCTCATAAAATCTGCATAAGGACAAACTCACCTGATTTTTTAAAATTTAGAACAAGAGTCAAAGTAAATATCACAAATAATTTAAATGTTCTTTACTTTTATATAATGACCAGTTAAAGAATAGAGAAGAAGAAAGGGGAAGGAGAGAAAGAAAATAATGTTGGGAAAAGAATAGAGGAGGTATAGTAAGAGAAGTCAGAAAAGGGACCTTATTAAAAGAAGCAGTTATTTTCTACTAAAGCATGGAGATTAAAGTTACTGCTTCTACTGTGTAACACCACCTGGGACTAAAGAAATAAGAGCTATTATTATTAGGAAAGTGGATTTGTAGAAAAGATTAAAGGAGTAGGGTTGTTTACTCTAAAAAAGAGAAGACTGAAAAAAAATAAATAAAATAAAATAAAAAAGAGAAGACTGGAAAGAGGTGGCATGATTTCTGTCTTTATATATCTTAAAGACTTAAAAGACAGAGGAATTAGGTGTCTATTATATGGTAGAAGCTGTAGGGAAAGAAAGTTTGTCTCAACATAGGTGAAGATGGAATGGAGTGACTGCTTTTGGGAGGTAGTGAGCATACTCTTCAGTGGAGATAATTCAGCATCAGATGGATATTTAATTTAGGTGACTTTTAAGATCTACCTGACCCTGTGGTACAGAGACTGTTAAAGGAATCTGGTGTGTTTTCTTTTACTATTTTTAAAAGATGGTGTAGGAAGCTTTTGTTGTCTTTTAATCTTCTGGAAGTTGGACCATGATATTGTATGAACTGTGTGATGACTAGTATAACGTGGGGCTTCTTCAATAAGAACTGGTAGTTTAAGACTGGCCACAGCATTGATGTTACAGTAATCTTCCATTCTTGAAGACTGAATTTCTGTTTAGCTTTCTACTCCCAACACTAATTATTTGTTTTACTGAAGGCTTTTGCCTAGATTAGAAAGAAACCCAACAGAATAAAACATTTCTGAATCTCTCAAGTTCTTTTATTTTACACTAGTAAATGAAATATACTTTCATATTCTAATAGTACAAATGAGGACAGAATAGGGTGAATAAGAATAATTTAAGTGGAGAAATCAGATTTCAAATTAGACTCTAAAGTGTATTAAATGCATTGTATAAGAAATCTATATAAAATACATTTTAATATCTTACTATTCACAGACTTCATTATATAATCATTTAAGTTGTTAGGAGAGTTTAATAGGTCACAGTAGATGCTATGCTACCTCAGACCCATTTTCTTACCAAGGCTTCAACTGCTGAAGAGAGAATTACTTGTTATATGGATATTTTGCCATCATCTCTTCATATAAAAGTAAGAAATTTCAGGGTTAGGGATAACTCATTCGGGAATCTATGTTTACTGATGAGGTTTTAAAGAAAGTCATACCAAGTGGAGGGGATGCACTGAAGTGGGAGGATTATCAAAAACCATTAAAATGTTAATCTTGTTTTTAAAAGCAATGCTTTTACCTCTAAGTGTAAAGAGGGTGTTTGCTTATTCGTTATCTATTCATTCTAAATAGAATAAATCATTTGGGAATTTAAAAAGCAGGAGCTCATCTTTTCCAATCTATAAAGGAAATGGTTGAATAAATTAGCTACAAAAGCCAATATTTTAGTTTCTTTTCATATTGACTGGGCTTGAATTTCTTTTAAAAAACTTACCTTAGATTTGTAAGATTCAAAGATATGTTCATTTAACATATAGATAATTTTGCTCTAAATAAAAATAACATAAATGCTCATTTTTTTGTGTAAGAAACAATCCACAAAATGAAAAGGCAACCTACAGAATGGGAGAAAATATTTGCAAATCATATATCTGACAAGGAGTTAATCCCAAAATATATAATGAACTCATACAACTCAATAGCAAAAAAAAAAAAAATCCAATTTAAAAATAGGTAACAGAACTGAACAGACATTTTTCCAAAGAAGACATGCAGATGGCCAATATATACATGAAAGCATGCTCAACATCATTAATCATCAGGGAAGTGCAAATTAAAGCCACAGAGAGATGCCACCTCACACCTGTTAGAATGGCTGTCATCAAAAAGACAAGCAATAACAATTGTTGATGAGTCTGTGGAGATAAGGGAACCAATGTGCACTGTTGGTGAGAAAACAAATTTATTCAGCCACTGTGGAAACAGTATGGAGGTTCCTCAAAAAAATAAAAATAGAACTACCCTTTGATCCAGCAATCCTACTTCTGGATATATATCCAAAGGAAGTAAAATCAGGGTCTTGAAGAGATATCTCTTCATTCCCATGTTCATTGCAGCAATATTCACAATAGCTAAGATATGGAAACAATCTAAGTGTTAACAGATGAATGGATAAAGAAGGTGTATATAAAGGGGTGTGTGTGTGTGTGTGTGTGTGTGTAAATCCTGCCATTTGTGACAACATGGATAGACCTTTAGGGCATCATGCTAAGAGAAATAAATCAGACAAAGAGAAATACTGTATAATATCACTTATTATGTGGAATCTAAAACATATAAACTCATAAAAACAGTATAATGGTGGTTTCCAGGGACTGGGGGGTGGGGTAGATGGGAACATGTTGGTCAAAGGGTCCAAACTTCCAGTTATAAGATGAATAAGTTCTGGAGACCTAATGTACAGCATGGTGACTATAGTTAGTGGTACTTACTGTATTGTACACTTGAATTTTGCTGAGAGTAGATCTTGAATGGTCTCGCCACAAAAAAAAAAAAGGTGTTATGTGAGGTGATGGAGATGTTAATTAATTCTACTGTGGCAATCGTTGTGATATATAAATGCATCAAATCAACACATTGTACACCTTAAACTTACACTGTTATATGTCAATTATATCTCAATAAAGCTGGAACCTACTACCTTGCTGAATTCTTCGATTAGTTCTAGTAGTTTTTGTGTGGACCTTTTAGGGTTTTCTATATATAGTAACATGCTGTCGGCATATAGTGACACTTTTACCTCTTCTTTTCCAATTTGGATCCCTTTTATTTCTCTCTCTTGCCTGGTTGCTGTGGCTAGGACTTCCAAGACTATGTTAAATAGGAGTGGTGATAGTGGGCAGCCTTGTCTTGTCCCAGATTTTAGTGGGAAGCTTTTGAATAAAGCTGGAATTTTTTTTTAAATAAATAAACTTAAAAAAGAAGAAAGAGGTCATTGTGAATTAGGATAGTTGAAGAAAACTTTTTGCAAAAGGTAGAACTTGAACGTGATGGTGAAGGAAAACTAGAACTCAAGGAAAAGAATGGAATTCTTATGTAGTTAATAAATGGTGCTAAGGTGCACAGACAAAAGTGGAAATACTGCCATTTGGTGGAGGAAGTAAGTGCAACGGTTTGTTTATGGGTCAAGAATTCATATTAGGGAGTAGTGGTTGAGGACGTTGAAATGCACAAGGTTCAGATCATAAAGCTCCTTAATATTGAGCTATAGCTATTGTGAGCAGTCAGCAGTAGGAAACCACTGATGGTTTTTGAGTAGGGAGATGAGGACATATGCAAAGGGATATTTTTAAAGAGAGAATTTTTCTAGCAATGTAGAAAATGTTTTTGCAGGAGAGCAGCTACAAAGCTCTTGCCTTAACCCGACTGTAAGATAATGAGGGCCTAGCATAAGACACTATTAGCATTGCAGAAACATGCAATAGAAATTAGATTTGGTGACTCCAGTAGATTTTAGGGCATAGGAATGGCTCACAGTCACTCAGATTTGAAATCCTGAAATGATAATGCCTTTGATAGAAGTAGGGCCTTAATTCTAGATATTTCTAAGTAATCATGAAAGGATTTATTTCAGTTAGCTTTGATACATAAAATAAAAAAATCATCATTAAGTTTCATGATGAAGTGAAAATTAATCTTAAAATGTAAAATATAAATCACTACTTTAATTGTATACCTATATGTCTTCTAAAAATAAATCCTACATCTGTCTGAGTTGTAAAGAATATGTATTAAGGTTAAATCAAACCAGTACACATTCTTTATAGAAAAATTAAATTGACTCTTCTTGATTAGTGATTTAAATTGACATGATTTATTCCATCAATGCAAAGATTCTGTTCCCTCTAGGGGTCTCTCTTGAAAAGCGAGGCAGCTCACTGACAACAGGGACTGGAACATTGCCAAGCCAGTCCCAGAGCTCAGCCCACTTTGTCTAGAAATTAAAGCAAATAGAAAGTTTCCTGAGGGTCCATGACAACACAAGAACGTATGGAGTATCATTTATGAACCAACAGGGAGTTGAGAAGCAGGAAGTCAATTATATATTTAGTCTCAATTGTTCTGTAATTGTTTCATGTCAATTATATATTCAGTTGTGTATTGTTGGCTAATTGGTTTGTGTCAATTACATATTCTGCCTTATATTATTGTCAAATTGTTTGTTTCACATGCATCAGATGGAGCATTCCTAGGTAAACTGGAAGCTCCGCAGGGACAAGGGCTATGCTTCTCTTTTGTTCTCCAAGTGAATAGCATGAGACCTAGCACATGGCTAAGCACTGAAGTAGAATAAGGTATTTCAGAATTTTTAAGTCTGGATCCATATACTATTGTGAACCTCTATAACACTTTGGATTCCACAGCAGTGCTGTAAATGTTGACTTACACCAGCAAGGTGACTTCATATTCCTTTTAGATTATTCCCAGAGATTCTATTCATGTAGAATCATGCAGGATACAAAGTGCAAAGTAGAAATACATACTTATCTGTAAAATGACAGGATCTGACTGATTAATGGTCAGTTCTTGGCTTTTCCACTTGGCCAGTTAAACTTTTTGAGCTCAGAGTTTCCCTACCTGCAGAATAGGACAATAATTCCTACCTTGGCAACTGGTTTTGATGGTTAAATACAATAACATATCAATACCCTCACAGCACCAGTTCCTTGTAGTAAGAACAGGTAGCCCATTGTCCATTTTGTTGAGATGTGCTACAGGGATGACAATAAATCTGTCTTTACAACAAATCAATTCAGAAATTCTGATTATGAGTAACAGTACCCATGATCAATACTAAGTTACTGTTAAACTCTGAAATGCTGTGATTATAACTCTTATGATCCCTTTTCATATGCATTGTCATTTATGACCAAAATGTTTTTTTACAACCGTTCTCATTTGACCTTCACAACTGAAATAAATGCATTAAAAGCATTAATTTCTTTATTGAGTCCTTAATACATGGTAAATGAGTACATGTTCTTAATAAAACCACTGAGTACTGGTGATGCTGGCAGTACATCACTGAAAATACAGATGATACAGATGAAATCCCTGTTGTCATGGAGCTCACATTCTGGTGAATTGAACTCTGAGTGAAGAAACCTGGCTTCTAGTTATGGTGTAGCTACTAGCGTACTAGTTGTGAGAGAAAAATGTATGTGTTTATATTCATGCATGCACGTGTTCTTACCTAGGTGCTTTCACAAGACCCTTATTGTCTCAAATATATTGTTGTCTTGAATATAATACTGGTTTAATCTCACCTATTGTCAAAGTTTATAAAATTTGTCTTTAGAATGCATAGAATTTTTCTGGTCTCTGGTGGCACCTGTGGGCAGCATTTGGTAAGGTGCTTTGTCTCAAGAAGGAACCTGGGAACAGTTATTTACAGTGTGAGTTTTTTCAGCATGTTATTTTAGACATCAGCCTTTCATTTTGCTTTTTGTTTTATTTAAATTTAGAATTTAATGCAGAGTAATGTGGAGGCTCTGAATTGTTTGCTTCTGTCTTTCTGTTTAATTAAGGCTGTGCCATCTAATTATTGCAGCTCCTCAAAGAATATAAGCTAAATTAAATAATTATTTTCTAAGTGTTTTTTCTCTCTCTTCTTTAGCCTCACATCCTCCTTGGGAATTTGGGCCTTTTAATATGATTCCTGTTTGACAGCAGGAGGAACTAAGGTATAAAGAAAATAAATAGGTAGGCCAATATTTTCTGGGTTTAAAAAGCAGTAAGTGTTACTCTTAGATTTATGTTTTGTTCATTACAGCAGGTTTTCCCAAATCAGCCACCAGTGATCCACTGCACCAGGAGAGAAAGCTACAGTTGTGTTGCACTTGGAGTCAAAAGACTTGGTCTCTCGTCCTAATTCTGCCCCTTTTATGACCTTTGGACAAGCAGTTAAGCTCTTGGGGTTTATGAAAAATGAGATAAATGATAAGCTTTTCTTGAAACTCTCTCTGTTTAGCTATCTTTCTCAAATCTTATCTCCTTTACTCTGATTTTCTTTTATTCTCAATTTTTCTTATTCCAATTTCTTGTCCTCCTAAGACTTTTTCTGTCTCTTATAGCCCTGATTCCAGTCTTTGTTACCCTTCTCCTCCTCTTGGTATCATATTGCCCTATGTAATATTTAGCTGATCTGTTTCTTGCGTTATCCTTGAATGAAGAGAAACTGAGCTTGATTTGGCATCTTTACAAAGGGTACAATATCTTAATTTATTACTTGTCAAAAGAATGTGAAACATGAAACACAATGAAGATTAAAGATCATAAATAACTTGGTAAATATCTATATTACTTTGAACTAACAAAGTTTATTTAAATACATTTTTTTTAAAGAGGCTATTAAAAGAAGCTATTGAGCTAGGGAAACTATATTAATTTGATGTGGGGAGTTACATGTATATGTGTGTATAAAGTTTAGTTTAGTTATTTGGATCTGATGTGTAATTGTATGTGCCAGATGAGTTATTGTTAGTGATTAATAGTGAATAGATAGCTTCTGAGATGTATTAGTCACTATTTACTGAGGCAGAATGCTAGAAATACTGATAGCATGAAACTCTACTTCTTAATTATTCCCAGGGTCCAATTCTGCCCTCTATGTAATCTTCACTAAATCATAGAAACATATTTTTCAACAAATTATGATATAAATATCTGATTGGATGGAAAGGGATTAATTGAACCATGTAAATGTTCTCTTTGAAGCTAGAGTTTTCCTTTTCTTATGTTCAGATGTGAATTTATCATACCCACCCAACTCCCTTACTTACAGATTTTTCTTAATGCCTGGAAGGTAAGGGTAAGGAACACAGAGGCTTTCTTCCTACATCACTCAGAAGTTTAGCATCCTGGGGCCCTATGATAAAAAAGAGAATTCTGTTACTGTGCTGGAGGTAGCCAAGAAAGTGGGAAGCTTGCTGTATGATGCTGTCTGTCTCCTCTCTAAGTTTTTGTGGGAGGATGGGTTCAAAGATTCTAACTAGCCTACAAGCTCAGGGAGATGCCTGGGTAACACTGTCTTGCTTATAGGAATGAATGACTTTTGCTGACAGCATGTGAACTCAGTCTTACCCCTGACTGCTGATCTCCTCAGTCTAGGCTGTGTGACAACTGCTACTAGCTAAGGAATAGAGCTGTAAGTGAATACCTGAAGCTGGTGGAGGATTTGGATTTGTCTATAAGATTACTATGATAAATATGTGAATTGCAGTTTTTAACACCAAACATAAGGAAATGTTATCAACAATGAGACCCTGAAATGGAGACAGACAGCTTCTACTTCAAGTAAGATGGTTCCTTATGCATTTATTATAGGAAGGAACCAGCCCCATGGAACATGGCTTAAAGGTGATATATGGAAGGAAAGGGAAAAATGAAAGGGTAAGTCATATTGGGAGGTGACATTGGAAAGGTAAAAAATGTAAGCCTTATTATGGAAGACCTTGAATGCCAGGCTGAGGGATCTAAAATGTATTGTTTACATATACAATTAGAGCAAGTCTTGTTGTGATCTGGACTATATAGGTGTAGAAGAGTATATCCCTAGGGTTTAAACAAACCTGACTTTGAATTCCTCCTTCTGATACCTACTGTAGGACCTTTGCTATGTTTCTGCCTCTTTTGTGTGCCTCATTTTCTCCTTCATAGAATATGTATAATAGTAATTTTTCTTGCATAGTTGCTAATATTAAATGTTGTAAATATTATGTGAGATAATGTATATAAAGTTCAGTTTCTGGCATGTTGTAGGTACTCAATAAATAGTAGCTGTTATGAGTAATCCTTGCACCTGTATTACAGCCCTTTGATTCCAGCCTGGCAATGGAGCTTTGGAAGAAGTAAATGAGGTTGCTGTCTGTTTAGCCATTATGTCATTTCTAATTTGTAGAGCAGTTGATAAACTTCATCTACGTTATTTCATTCAATCTTCACAATGGCCTTTAGAAGTTGTTAGGACCATTTTACACATGAGAAAACTAAGGAGAATGAATTGCCTAAGGTGACATCATAATGTCGGGTGTAGGACTAGAACCCAAATCTCCTAATGCTCAATTCAGTGTTCTTTTCATTGCACCATACTCCCCAAAACTGGAGCTTAGGTTACTTTAATTTGTTTCTGCCAAGACTAAGGTAGACCATATTGTGTAGCTTTCAAAGATAAAGCTATATGATTGGCACAAGATTAAGCAAGAACAATAATTTACATACTAATGTATGTTATTTAATGTAAACCCACTAGAAAGTCTCCACCTCCACATCTCTCCTCATCTTATCCTTGAAGTCTAGCGTTCATTAAAAATTAAAATAAATAAAAAGGCCTCTTATCCTTGAGACAAGCTTTCTGTAATTGTAATTTTCTAAAAAAAAAACCCTAATTGCAAAGAAATGCAGCTTTCAAGGATGATTCAGTTTATAACTTGTAATCATTTTCTTTCTCTGTCTAGAGAAGAAAACACACTGAAATTTTCTTCTTTTCAAAAATACCAAAGACATGTTGTTATATTTTCTTTCTTCCTCTTGATAGAGCCTCCTATTATAGAATTATTTTGTAATCCTTTTTAAAAAGCAATTCCACTAATAACTGACTTTGAGTTTCCTGGGTTCCAATGTTTATTACTCCACTCTCTTATTTCTGCTCTTTCACATGCAGTAAACCAAACACCCTCACCTCATCATTCAACCAAATAATGAGTACCTCCTGTGTGTTAAATACTGCATGAGATGCAAGTGTGATTGATATTGGAAAGTCTTGAAGCCCAGATACTGTGGGTATGGGTGTTTGGGGGGAGCTGCAAAAGCAGCGTGTTTTTAATACCATATAAAAAACAATGGATTTGGCATCAGGAAACCTGAATTCCAGCTCTAACATGTCATATGAATCAGTTTCTTCATCTGTTAAATGAGGCCACTAAACTAGTATCTCTGCTTAGTGTCCTTTGGTCCAGTGTTGGCCCAAAATTCCTGGTTAGATATTTTAGGCCATTTAGCTAAATTTTGGAGTTCTGGGAAGTGACCAACTCTTCTGAGAGTTCCATAAATAAACACAATGTGAATACAGTTCTTTGACTTTTCAGGTTTCCTGTGAAACAGAGTTCCATGTTTCATAGATTCAAAGCCATACACCCTGAAGTGAAAAGTTACCTTTGCCCCATCTGGGCACAGGAATGGTCCTACAATCTTAATTATATTATTATTTTGATTTCTGCTTTTTATTCCTAGTAGAAACAATGTTCTAGATGTGACAAGAAAGAGAACTTTTTTAAAAAGGCAGAAATGTACTCCCTCCTCCAACAACAAAAAATCTCCTTTCCATTTCCATTGTAATTTGAAGGAATAATTTTTGTTGGTAGATTATAAAGCTTTGGAATGCCATATGTAAAAGCTAACAGGATCTATATAGCTATTGAAGAAATTGAATCAATAATTAACCTTCCCAGACAGAAAGTACCAGGCCCAGATTGCTTCACTGGTGAATTAGACCAAACATTTATGGAAAAAATTATACAATTTCCTCCAGAAAATTGAACTAGAGGGAATATTTCCTAAACCATTTTATAAGGCCAGCACTACCCTGATACCAAAAGACCAAGAAAGGACAACTACATACCAGTATTTCTCATGAACATGGATGGAGAAATTCTCAAAAAATATTAATATTAGCAAATAAATCCAATAATATATAAAAAGAATTACACAACACAACCAAGTGGGATTTATTCCAGATATGAAAGGCTTTGTCAACATTTTAAATACACTTCATGTAATTCTTCACATGAACATATGATTTTTCTTCTTTAGAAGAATCAATAGGTGAAGAAATCAGTAGGTGAAGAAAAAGCATTTGACAAAACCTAAGACCCATTTTTTGATTAAAAAAAAAACTCTTAACAAACTGGAATATAGGGGAAATTCAATTTGATAAACAACAACTACCAAAAAACCTACAGCTAATGTCATAGCTAATGGTGACAAACTAGATTCTTTCCTGCAAAGATGGGGAGCAAGAGAAGTGTGTCCACTCTCACCACTTCTGTTAAACATTGTACTGGAAAGTCCTAGATAATGCAGTAAAACAAGAAAAGAAATAAAAAATACTAGGAAGGAAGAAATAAAACTATCCTTGTTCACTGATGACATGATTGCTTATGTAGAAAATTCCAAAGAATCAACAACAAAAAACTCTCTTGGAAATAATGACTGATTATAGAATGGTTGTAGGAAACAAGGTTAATATACACAAGTCAATATTTTTCTTATATACCAGCAATGAAAAATTAGGACATGAAATTTAAAAAACAATATAATTTACATTAGCACCAAAAATATAAACCTAACAAAATATGTACAATGTACAAAAATATGATCTATATGAGGAAAACAACAAAAATTTGATGAAAGAAATCAAAGATCTAAATAAGTGGAGAGATATTTTATGTACATGGACAGAAAGAGTCAGTATTGTTAAGATGTCAGTTTTTCCAGATGTGATCTATAGAGTTAACCCAATCTCAATCAAATCCCAGTTATTTGGCGGATATCAACAAACATTGCAATATTTATATGGAAAGGTATAAGGCACAATATTGAGAGAGAAGAACAAAGCTGTAGGACTAACACTATCCAAATTCAAAACCTACTATAAAGCTACAGTAGTCAAGACAGTGTGGTATTGGTGAAAGAATACATAAATAGATCAATGAAAGAGAATAGACTCACACACAAATATAGCCAACTGATCTTTTATAGAGGAACAAAGGCAATTCAATGGAGTAAAGATAGTCTTTTCAACAAATACTGGTGGAACAGTTGGACATCCATATGTAAAAAAGTGAATCTAGACACAGATATTTTATCTCTTTCAAAAATTAACTCAAAATTTATCATAGGCCAAAATGTAAAATGCAATCTGTTAAACTTCTAGATGATCACATAAGAGAAAATCTAGGTGACATTGGGTTTTGTGATGACTTTTTACGCACAACAGCAAAAGCACGAACCATTAAAAGAAAATATTTGTAAGTTGGACTCATTAAAACTTAGAACTTCTGCTCTGTGGAAGACACTGTTAAAAAGATGAAAAGACAAATGACAGACTGGGAGAAAATATTTTCAAAACACGTATCTGTTAAAGGACAGGTGTCCAAAATATATAAAGAACTTTTAAAACTAAACAATAAGAAAACAAACAACTTAATTTAGAAATGGGTAAAAGATCTGAACAGATGATACACCAATGGCAAATAAGCATATGAAAAGATGCTGGACATCTTATATCATGAAAGAATTGCAAAATAAAACATCACTGAGCACATCCATGTTCAGAGCAGTGCTATTCACAATAGCCAAGAGGTGGAAGCAACCCAAAAGTCCATCAATGGATGAATGGGTAAACAAAATGTGGCATATACATGCAATGGAATACCATGCAGCCTACAGAAAGGAAGGAAATGCTATCACATGCTACAATATTGATGAACCTTGGGGATATTATATTGTGTGAAATAAGCCAGTCAAACAAAAAATACTATTTTTTACTAGTTTTTATTTATTTAGTTAGTTATTTTTTATTGAAATATAGTCAGTTTACAATGTTGTATCAATTTCTGGTGTACAGCACATTGCTTCAGTCATACATGAATATACAAATATTCATTTTCATATTCTTTTTTTATAATAAGCTACTACAAGATACTGAATATAGTTCCCTGTGGCATACAGTATAAACTTGTTTATCTATTTTATATGTACCAGTCAGTATCTGCAAATCTCAAACTCACAATTTATCCCTTCCCACCGCCTTCCACCCTGGTAACCATAAGTTTGTCTTCTATGTCTGTGAATCTGTTTGTGTTTTATATATAATTTCATTTGTCTTTTTTTTTTAGATGCCACATATGAATGATATCTTATATCATATGATATTTTTCTTTCTCTTTCTGGCTTACTTCACTTCGAATGACATTCTCCAGGGCCAACCATGTTGCAACAAAAGGCATTATTTTATCATTTTTTATGGCTGAGAAGTATTCCATGTTATAAATATACCACTATTTCTTTATCCAGTCATCTGTCAATGGACATTTAGGTTGTTTCCATGTCTTGACTATTCTAAGTAGTGCTGCTATAAATATTGCGCTGCTGGTGTATTTTTGAATTAAGGTTCCCTCTGGATATATGCCCAGGAGTGGGATTGCTGGATCATATGGTAAGTCTATTTTTAATTTTTTGCAGAATCTTCATACTGTTTTCCATAATGGCTATACAAATTACATTCCCACTAACAGTGTAGGAGGGTTCACTTTTCTCCAAGCCTCTCCAGCATTTAACATTTGTGGACTTTGAAGTGGTATGAGGTGATATCTCATAGTTTTGATTTACATTGCTTTGATAATTACTGATATTGAGCATTTTTTCATGTGCTTATTGACCAATCATATGTCTTCATTGGAGAATTGCTTGTTTAGACCTTCTGCCCATTTCTGGATTGGGTTGTTTGTTTTTTTCTTATTAAGTTGTACGAGTTGTTTATATATTCTGGAAATCAAGCCCTCATCAGTCTCATCTTCTGCAAATATTTTCTCCCATTCTGTAAGTTGTCTTTTTCTTTTGCTTATGGTTTCCTTTCCTGTGCAAAAGCTTGTAAGTTTAATTAAGTCCCATTTCTTTATTTTTGCTTTTATTTCTATTGCTTAGGTAGACTACCCTAGGAGAAAATTTCTGAGATGTATGAGAGATAATATTTTGCCTACATCTCCTTCTAGGAGGTTTATTGCGACTTGTCTTATGTTTAAGTCTTTAAGCCATTTTAAATTGATTTTTGTGTATGGTGTGAGGGAGTATTTTAAATTCACTGCTTTACATGCTGTGGTCCAGTTTTCCCAAAACCATTTGCTGAAGGGACTCTTTATTACATTGTATGTTCTTGCCTCCTTTGTCAAAGATTAATTGACCAAAATTTTGTGGGTTTATTTCTGGGCTCTCTATTCTGTTCCATTGATCCATAAGTCTGTTTTTGTACCAATACCATGCTGTTTTGAATGCTGTAGCTCTGTAGTATTGTCTGGGAGGGTTATTCCACCAGCTTCATTCTTTTTCTTCAGTAATGCTTTGGCAATTCTGGGTCTTTTGTGATTCCATATAAAGTTTATTATGATTTGTTCTACTTCTGTGAAATATGTCCTGGGTAATTTGATAAGGATTGCATTAAATCTGTAGATTGCCTAGGGCAGTATGACCATTTTAACACTATTGATTCTTCCAAGCCAGGAGCATGGGATATCTTCCCATTTAATTCTTCTTTAATTTCCTTCATCAATGGTTTATCATTTTCTGTGTATAATCCTTTCACCTACTTGGTTAGATTTATTCCTAGGTATTTTATTACTTTGGGTGCTATTTTAAAGGGGATTGTATCTTTACTTTCTTTTTCTGTTGATTCATCATTAGTGTAAAGAAATGCAACTGATTTTTCAACATTAATCTTGTAACCTGCTACCTTGCTGAATTCTTCCATCAGCTCTAGTAGGTTTTGTGTGGAACTTTTAGGGTCTTCTATATATAGTAACATGTCATTGACATACAGTTACACTTTTACCTCTTCTTTTCCAATTTGGATCCCGTTTATTTCTCTCTCTTGCCTGATTGCTGTGGCTAGGACTTCCAGGACTATGTTGAATAGGAGTGGTGATAGTGGGCAGCCTTGTGTTGTCCCAGATTTTAGGGGGAAGCTTTTGAGTTTTTCACTGTTGAGTACTATTCTGGCTGTAGGTTTGTCATATATAGCTTTCATTATGTTGAGATATGTTCCCTCTATACCCACTTTGGTGAGAGTTTTTATCATAAATGGGTGTTGAATTTTATCAAATGCTTTTTCTGCATCTATTGAGATGGTCATGCGGTTTCTGTCCTTTCTCTTGTTGATGTGATGTATTACATTGATTGATTTGCGTATGTTGAACCAACCTTGTGTCCCTGGGATGAAACCCACTTGGTCATGATGTATAATCTTTTTTATGTTATGTTGGATTCTATTTGCTAATATTTTGGTGAGGATTTTGGCATCTATGTTCATCAGTGACATTGGCCTATAATTCTCTTTTTCGGTAGTGTCTTTGCCTGGTTTTGGTATCAGGGTGATGGTGGCTTCATAGAATGAGTTTGGGAGTATTCCCTCCTTTTCAATTGTCTGGAAGAGTTTGAGAAGGACTGGTATAAGTTCTTCTTTGTATGTTTGGTAGTATTCCTGAGTGAAGCTGTCCAGTCCTGGACTTTTATTTGTAGGGAGGTTTTTTATTGCTATTTTGATTTCATTCCTAGTGATCGGTTTGTTCAAGTGGTCAGTTTCTTCTTGATTCAGTCTTGGTGGACAGTATGTTTCTAGAAACTTGTCCATCTCCTCTACGTTATCCATTTTGGTTCCATATAACTTTTCATACTATTCTCGTATGCTATTCTGTATTTCTATTTTATTTGTTGTAATTTCTCCATTTTCCTTTCTTATTTTGCTGATTTGTGCTCTCTTTTTTCTTCTTTGTGAGTTTGGCCAGAGGTTTGTCAATTTTATTTACTTTTTCAAAAAACCAACTTTTGGCTTGATTGATTTTTTCCATGTTTTTTAAAATCTCTATTTCATTTATTTCTTCCATGATCTTTATAATTTCCTTCCTTCTGCTTCCTTTTGGGTTTTTTTGTTCTTCTTTTTCTAGTTCTTTTAGTTGGTGGGTTAAATTGTGTATTTGAGGTTGTTCTTCTTTTTAGAGGAAGGCCTGTATTGCTATAAACTTCCCTCTTAGCACTGCCTTTTCTGTATCCCATAAATTTTGTGAAGTTGTGCTTTGATTTTCATTTGTCTCAAGGTATTTTTTAATTTCAGCTTTGATTTCCTTATCGATACATTGGTTTTTTAATACCACATTGTTCAATCTCCATACTTTCCTTTTTTTCCTTTGTTTCTCTGTTGTTGATTTCTAGTTTCATGGCACTGTGGTCAGTAAAGATACTTGAGATAATTTCTATCTTCTTAAAATTGTAGAGGTTTCTTTTGTGCCCAAGTACATGATCAATCCTAGAAAATGTTCCATGTGCACTTGAAAAGAATGTGTATGCTATTGGGGGGGGTTGTAATGCTGTGAAAATACCCACCAAATCTAATTTTTCTATTGTATTATTTAGTTTCTCTGTTGCCTTATGTATTTTCTGTCTGGAAGATCTATCTAATGATGTTAGTGTAGTGTTAAAATCTCCAATTATGATTGTATTCCCATCTACATCCCTCTTTATCTCTGTTAGTAATTGTTTTATGTACTTAGGTGCTCCTATATTGGGTGCATATATATTAACGAGTGTAGTATCCTCATCTTGTATTACTCCTTTAATCATTAAAAAATGTCCTTCTTTATCTTTCTTTATGGCCTTTGTCTGAAATCAGTACTGCAACACCTGCTTTTGTGGCTTTTCCATTTGCATGGAATATCCTTTTCCATCCTTTCACCCTCAATCTATATGTGTCCTTCTCCCTAAAGTGGGTGTCTTGTATGCAGCATATTGAAGGTTCTTGCTTTATTATCCAGTCTGCCACCCACTTCTATGTCTTTTGTCTGGAGCATTTAGTCCATTAACATTTACAGTAATTAATGATAGATGTGTGTTTTTTGCCATTTTCAACTAATTTTTGCAGTTGAATTGGTATTTCCTCTTTCTTCCTTTCTTCTTCCTTTTGCGGTTTCGTAATCTTTCTTTGTATTATCATGGATTTTATTTAGTTTTTGTGACTCCCTTGTAAGTTTTTGGCTTGTGGTTACCCTTTTCTGTGAGTCTATTAGCCCATTACTATATGTCGAACCCATCCTACCGAAAACAAAAAAAGTTAAAAAAAGAAAAAGAGAAAAAAACTCTATTTTTTTGCTTCCCTCTCCCACTCTTAATAATTTAAATGTCTTCTTTTACAATTTCGTGTTTATTTTATTTGTAGTTCATGAGTTATCACCTTTCCAGTTATGAGTTTCTCATTTCTGTAGTATCCTGCTTCTTTTCTATTTAGAGTAGACCTTTCAATATTTCTTTTAGCATTGGCTTAGTGTTGCTAAACTCTTCTAGTTTTTTCTTGTCTGTGAAATTTTTTATGTCTCCTTCTATCCTAAAGGACAGCCTTGCTGGATAAAGTATCCTAGGCTGCATGTTTTTTTCATTCGGGACTTCAAATATATCTTGCCACTCCCTTCTGGCCTGTAGTGTTTGTGTAGAGTAATCAGCTGAGAGCCTTATGGGGGTTCCCTTGTAACTCACTGTTTGCTTTTCTCTTGCTGCCTTTAGGATCATTTCTTTATCCTCGACTCTGGCCATCTTGATTATGATATGTGTTGGTGTGGGTCTGTTTGGATTCTTCCTGTTTGGTACCCTCTGAGCTTCCAGTACTTGGATATCTGATTCCTTCTTTAGGTTTGGGAAGTTTTCAGTCATGATTTCTTCAAATACCTTTTCAATCCCCTTTGATCTTTCTTCCCCTTCTGGGACCCCTATTATGCATTGATTGGCACGTGTTATATTATCCCATTGGTCCCTTACATTACTTTCATTTGTTTTTATTTGTTTATCTTGCAGTTGTTCTGATTGGGTGCTTTCTGTTGTCCTGTCTTCTAGGTCACTAATTTGTTCCTCTGCGTTATCTAGTCTGCTTTGCACAGTCTTTAGATCCGTTCTCATCTCAGCCAATGAGTTTACCAGTTCTACTTGGCTCTCTATAGCTTCGGTTTCATTTTTGACATATTTTATATCTCTAAACACTATCTCTTTTTGTTCCTTGAATACTTTGATCACTCCTTTTTTGAAATATTGATCTAGTAGGCTATTGATGTCTATTTCATTGATCTTTCTTCAGGGGATTTCTCTTGTTCTTTTAATTGGGAATGGTTTCTCTGCTTCTTCATCTTGCTCATAACTCTCTGGCACTGTGGCTTATGGAGTATCAGTTATCTATTGTGGTCCTTAAAGGAGTTTATTTATCTATCTAATGCCTATGTAGGAATGAAACTTAAAAAATTAAAAAAGGAGAAAGAAAGACTTTTAAAAAGGGAGAAAAAAGCATTGAAAACAGTGTATAATTAGTAATAGAAGCATAATTTGAATCAGACTAGCATTCAAGTAGAGACGTCTTTTTTTAAAAGCGCTTTGAAAAGAAAAAAGATCCAAAAACGATATTTGAAACTTATTAATAATCAATAACTGGAGATCAAAACCAAAAGAAATGAAAATGAAATCAGGTGGATTTTTAAAATAATAATAATAATATGACTACTTTAAAAGAGAAATTTAAAAAGGAATTAAAACTAGAAGCATATACAATTGTTTAGAAATTAGAAAGTAAAAAGGTAATAAAAATAGAACAGATAAAAAAGATACGGCAAAGAGAGAATTTTGAAAAAGGGGAGAAAAAAATGTTTGAAAACTGTATAATGAATAATTGAAAAGTATGTTGAAGCAGAATAGCAACTGGGTTGAGACTTCTGTTATACAGCTTTAAAATAGGAGAAAAGAGGGAAAAAATATATTTGAAACCTGTGTATAATCAATAACAGGAGCTCAAAACCAAGAGAGATAAAAATGACATGACGTAGATTTTTTAAAATAATAATATTATTTTAAAAGAAAAATTTAAAAGGGATTAAAACTGGGAGGATATATAATTGTTTAAAAGGTAAAAATTAAAAAGGTAATAGAAAATACAACAGGTAAAAAGAGATTTAAAAAAAGGGGGGGAGCGGGTGTTCTCCTGGAGACTGTGTGCTCTTAATGAGAAGTCTTTCTGTCTTCGCCCTGTTTCACGAGCTCCGCTTGCTGTTTCCAGAGGCCCTCCGTTGATGCCCTCATCTGTGCTGCGCCCTGTCAGCAAGCAGATCACGCCCCCTCCCAGCACAGCATTCCTGCTGGAAAGTGGGGGGCCACCCACCGTCTCCTGGCACCAGTCGCTCTGCAACGCCACACGCTCCACCCTGGGTCAGCACTCCGCAGGCGGGCCGCGGGAAGACCACGGAATAACCCTGCCCCTGCTCCGTGTCCAAACTCAGCTCCTTGTTTGTTCTGGCGGTGCAAACTTTGCGAGGCACCAGGGCAGAAGGAGCCTATCTGACTCGGGCTGCAAACAAGTCACTGTCTGGCCTTTGAGGCTACCGAGTCCCCAGGCGTGGATTCAGGTTTCGCCCCCACCCCCTCCTGGGTGCCAAGTGCTGGAGGATATGGCGGCTGCGCCTGAGCCCCGCCTCTCCTCACCAAAAACCTTCCGTGGGTTTTCAGAGATGGGGTTATGCACCCTTCCCCCTAGGGCACATCAGCCGTGCTGTTATATGGAGGGCCCGGGTGGTTCTGCCCTGTGCAGCCACTCATCCACGTTGCGCACGCAGCACCCTGCCATCCCCGGGGCTGCCTCAGTGCAGCCATCCCTGTCCTCCGCCCAGCTTGGGCAACCTGTCTCAGCCCCCAGCTCCCAGCTTGGGTCTCGGGCTCTGTGTCACAGGGACCCTCTGTGCCTGTTTAACTTGGTTCTGTCACTCAGGGGCTGCTCCGTACAGATCTGAGCCTCGGAGGCTCCCCCTCCGTCCTGCTGGCCTCTCCGTTGGAGAGGGGGAGACCCCGCGAATGAGCGCTAGTCCTCCTTTGCCACTCCCTCCCCATTCGACTGGTCCCACACTGTTTTGCCGTTTCATCTTCCTTTTTTTCCTTTCTCCTACAAGATTTTTGGTGTCTTTGTCTTTTGAAGAGGACAATGTTCTTTCGGAGTTCTGCAGGTGCTCTGGTTGGCTGAGTGGGTCCGTGGATGTGAGTCTTGGTTTATCTATGGGAGAGGGTGAGCTACGTGTGTCCTACTACTCCACCATCTTGGCCTCCCCTTCTTTTTCTTTCTTTATGGCCTTTGTTTTAAAATCTCTTTTGTCTGAAATCAGTATTGCTGCTTCTGCTTTCTTGTCATTTCCTTTTGCATGGAATATCTTTTTCCATCCTCTCAGTTTTGATCTATGTGTGTCCTTCTCCCTAAAGTGAGTCTCTTGTAGGCAGTGTATTGTAGGTTCTTGTTTTATTATCCAGTCTGCCACTTTGTGTCTTTTGATTGTAGCATTTAGTCCATTGACATTTATGGTATTCATTGATAGGTATGTGTTTATTGCCATTTTGAACTTAGTTTTGCATTTGATTTGTTTTTTCTTCTTGTTCCTTTCTTTTTCTTTTTGTGGTTTGATAACTTTCCTTTGTAATTATCTTGGTTTCTTTTTAGTTTTTGTGACTATTTTAAGCTTTTGGCTTGTGGTTGCCCTATTTTGTACGTATATTAACCCATTACTTTATCTGTTTTAAACTGATAGTGATATAAGCTCAAACCCATCCTACGAAGAACAACCAAAAAAAGACAAAAATATCTATATTTTCTTGCTCCCCTCTCCCACCCTTAATGATTTTGATGTCTTCTTTTACAACTTCATGTTTATTCTGTTGTAACTGATTTAGTTATCGCCTTTCCAATTGTGATTTTCTACTTTCTGTAGCATCCTACTTCTTTTCTATTTAGAGTAGACCTTTCAATATTTTTTTAGCATAGGTTTAGTTTTGCTAAATTCTTTTAGTTTTTACTTGTCTGTGAAGTTCTTTATCTCTTCTTCTATTCTAAAGGATAGCCTTGCTGGATAAAGTATCCTAGGTTGCACCTTTTTCTCACTTCAGACTTTCAATATATCTTGCCACTCCTTTCTGGCCTGCAGTGTTTGTGTAGAGAAATCAACTGAAAGCCTTCTAGGGGCTCCCTTATAACTAACTCTTTGTTTTTCTGTTGCTGCCTTTAGAATCATTTCTTTATCTTTAACCTTGGCCTTCTTGATTATAATATTTCTTGATGTGAGTCTCTTTGGGTTCTTCTTGTTTGGGACCCTCTGTGCTTCCTGTGCTTGGATATCTGATTCCTTCTTTAGGTTTGGGAAGTTTTCAGTCATGATTTCTTCAAATACCTTTTCAATACCTTTTTCTCTTTCTTCTCTTTCTGGGACCCCTATTATGCATAGGGTGGCACACTCTATATTATCCCATAGGTCCCTTATATTTTTTTCATTGATTTTTATTTGTTTTTCTGTCTGCTGTTCTGATTGGATGACTTCTATTCTCCTGTCTTCTAAGTCACTTATTCGTTCTTCCACATTATCTAGGCTACTTTTTACAGCCTTTAGCTCAGATTTTATCTCAGTAAATGAGTTTTCCATTTTTAATTAGCTCCTCTTTATAGTTTCAATTTCCTTTTTGATGTATTCTCTGTCTCTATTCACAATCTTTTTACGTTCCTTCAGTACTTTGTTCACTCCTTTTTTGAAATCATGATCTAGTAGTCTATCAAGATCTATTTCATTGATTATTCTTTCAGGGAATTTCTCTTGTTCTTTTAATTGGGAGTGGTTCTTCTGCTTCCTCATTTTACTTATATTTCTCTTGCTCTATGGCTTATGGTGTACGTTATCTACTGTGGTCCTGAAGGGAAAATTTCAAATACTGTTGAGTCCACTTCCATAACATAGCTGAAGTAGTCAAATTCATAGATATAGAAAGTAGAATGGTAGTTACCAGGGACTTGGGGAAGGGAACAAAGAGAATTTGTTGTTTAATGAGTGTAGAGTCAGTTTGGCAAGAAGGTTCTGGAAAGCTATGTGACAACAATGCAAATATACTTAACATTACTGAACTGCACTTAAAATGGTTTAGATGGTAAATTTTATGATATGTATTTTTCACCACACATAAAAAATCAGCTATTAAAAACAGCAATGAGATACCAGTAGACAGTATAACAGATACACCTATTAGAACAAAAAAATCCAAAATAGTGACAACGCCAAATGCTGGCAAGGATGTGGAGCAATAGGAACTCGTTACTGGTGGGACTGAAAAATGGCACAATCGCTTTGAAAGACAGTTTAACTGTTTCTTATAAAACTAAACATATTCTGGACATATGAGCCAGTTATTGTTCTCCTTTGTATTTATTCAAATGAGTTGAAAACTTACGTCTCTACAAAAACCTGCACACAGTGTTCATAGTGTAACCAAGTACAAATTCATTCTGCTTGCCATACAATAGGCCAGTAAATCAGGAGACAAGGTGTTAAGGCAAGGAATAACAACTTTATTTGGAAAGCCAGCAGACAAAGAAGATTGCAGGTTAATGTCCTCAAGAACCATCTCACCCAAGTCAGAATTCAGGCTTCTTTTATACTAAAAAGGGAAAGTGGTGTGGTTGGTTGTTGCAAACTTCTTGGTGTCAGGAATCCTTTATTCTTGCAGTTGTCCACATTGGTCAGGTCATGATGTCCCTGCAAACCTCTAATAAGACAAATGTTATTTTGTATTCTGCAACTTTTTACCTTTGTATGAATGGGAAATGTTATAACCTTAAAGATCAGAGCCTTAAGAATGGGCTGTCCTTTATATTTCAGGCTATAGGCAACACTCCTTTATAAAAGGTACAGAACCAGCATGACTAAGCACAGGAAATAGAGCACAAGGTTAGAACTAAAGAAACAGATCTAATATGGAGTCAGATTTTTTCTTCCCTATTACAATAGCAGCTTTATTTTTAATTGTCAAAACTTAGAAGGCATCATAATGTCCCTCAATAAGTGATAAACACACCATGGTACATCCACACAATAGAATATTATTCAGCAATAAAAAGAAATGAGCTCTCAAGGCATGAAAATTGCTGAATACCAAATTAAAGAATGAAAGGAGCTTCTACAGAAAATACTAGAGGGAGTAAAGTAAGAATCATTAACTGAGGATTTGATGCTCTCAAAAGAAGGAACCTTCCTGGTGACACTTATGCAAGCTGGCTGCTTGAGATTTACTCACCAGGGTTGATAAGGAAGATTCGTAAATGCCTCAGCAACCCCTTAAATGCATATTGCTGAGTGAAAGAAGCCAATCTGAAAAGGCTATATACTCTTAAGATTCCAACTATATGTCATTCTGGAAAAGTCAAAACTATGGAAACAATAAAAAAGATCAGTGATTGCCAGAGATTCAAGGAGAGGGAGGGAGGAATGAACAGGTGGAACACAGGGGATTTTTAGGGCAGCGAAACTATTCTGTATGATACTGAAATGATAGGTACATATTGTTATACATTTGCCAAAACCCATAGAATGTTCAGCTCAGAGAGTGAGCCCTAATGTAAACTATGGACTTCAATTAATAATGTATCAACATTGATTCATTACAAAAGAAGAAAAACTACATTAAAGTATTATTTGTATTTGAAAATGATAGTACTGGCCCTACTTAACTGTCCGAGTGTGTGGAGGTACTAATGAGAAGAGTGGATTAGATTTGAGTTTGAACCCTGTCGCTGTTGTTTATTAGCTATATGATATGGACAAGTTATTTAACTTCTCTGAGATGTGGTTTGTCTTTTAGAAATATGGAGTTAATTGTGGCTACCTTGTAACATTATTGGGAAGATTATAAACAGGAATCAATAAAAGAAATTTAGCATGGGGTCTGGCACAAAGTACTCAATATCTGATAGCCTTTGAAGCAAAAGATTGGAAACGTCCATCAGCAGGGGGCCAGCTAAGTAAGCTCTACTGTATGATCTATCCATACAATAAATATTTTGCAGCTATAAAAAAAGGATAAGACATTCTGGAAAAGACAAATATATAGGAACAGGAAATAGTTCAGTTGATACAAGGGGTTTGGGAAAGGATTGCCTCCAAAGGGAGAGCACAAGGCAATTTCTGGTTTGATGGAACTGTTTTGTATCTTAATTGTTGAGGTAGCAGGTACGTCACTGTGTGTGTTTATCAAAACTCATAGGACTGTACAAGAAACGTGATTTTTACTGTTCATAATTTTTAAAAGTATTAAATAAGAACAGGATGAGGAATTTTAGAAAGCTTTTAGAAAAGCTAATAATAGCCTTACAATTGTGAGAGTTTTCAGAGCTCTTAAGGATATTGCTTTCAGTGAACAAATATTTCACTTAAATTGTTCAGGATAGAAGGATCCTTAAAGATCTTCAAGGCCCTTTCTTCCACATACACTCTCATTTTACATAGGAAGAAACTAGGGACCAGAAAGGAGGGATTTTTTTCTCAAGGTCACGTTCAAATTAGTGGCAAGCTAGGACTGGAACTTAGATTCCTCCTCACTCCAAGTTCAAGACTCTCTCCTACATTTTTATCTGTAAGAGTTTGCCTGTTTGGATTGGGGGCTGTTAAGCAATATAAGCAGAAGGAGCTTCATTCCAAATGCTCCTCTAAAATTCAGTAAGTTATGACATTTTAAAGGCTGAATCTTTCCTTGTTTTTTTTTAAATTGAGATAAAATTCATATAACATAAAGTTCACCATCTCAAAGTATACAATCCAGTGGTATTTAGTACATTCACAATGTTGTGCGATCATCATCACTCTCTAGTTCCATACATTTTTATCACCCCAAAATGAAACCTCATACCCCTTAAGCAGTCACTCGTCATTTCCCCTTCCCCTCAGCCTCTCCTAACCACTAATCTGCTTTCTGTCTCTATGAATTTCCCTATTCTGGATATTTCATATAGATAGAATCATACAGCATGTGGCCTTTTGTGGCTTAGTTCTTTCATTTAGCAGAAAGTTTTCAAGGTTTATTCATGTTATGGCATGTATCAGTACTTCATTTCTTTTTGTGGCTGAATTATATTCCATTGACTGGATATACAACATTTGATATATACATTTATTAATTGATGGACATTAGGATTATTTTCACCTTTTGGCTATTATGAATAGTGCTTCTATAAATATTTGTATACAAGTTTTTATTTAAACCCTGGCTTTCAGTTCTTTTGGGTATACACCCAAGAGTAGAATTGCACGATTGTATGGTAGTTCTATGTTTAACTTGTTGAGGAATTACCAAACTGTTTTCTATAGAGACTGAAGCATTTTACATTCCCACCAGCAATGTGTCGGTGTTCCAGTTTCTCTACATTCTCAACTTTTCCTTTTTTTTTTTATAGCCATCCTAGTGGATGTGAAGTGGTATCTCATTGTAGTTTTGATTTGCATTTCTGTAATGACTAATGACACTGAGCATCTTTTGATTTGTTTATTGACCATTTGTATATCTTTTTTGGGGAGGAAAAAAAAAGTCTATTCAAGTCCTTTGCCCAGAGTTGTTTATCTTTCTGTTGGTTAGTTGTAAGAGTTCTTTATATTTTCTGGATACCTGAGTTGATATATGATTTGCAGATATTTTCTCCCATTTCATGGACTGTATTTTCACTTTCTTGATAATGTCCACTGAGATGCAAAAGTTTTTATTTATAAAATTCAATTTATCTATTTTTTCTTTTGTTGCTTATAGTTTTAGTGTTATCTAAGAAACCATTGTCAA